>NW_021635609.1:0-76819 GCF_004799145.2 Neltuma alba | reverse complement strand
TGATTCGGCGGCGACTTTTTTTTGTTGCCGCTGAAGACCGTTTCAGTGGTGACAACAAAGTCGCCGCCGAAGCAACCTTCAGCGGCGACCACAATGTCGCCGCCGAAGCAACCTTCAGCGGCGACCACAATGTCGCCGTCGAAGCAAGCTTCCGCGGCGACATTAGTCGCCGCCAATTCTCATGTTTCAGTGGCAACGTTTCTGAGTGGCAACATCATCAGCTTTCAGCAGCGACAAAATGTCGCCGCTGAAAGGAGTTTCAGCAGCGGCGACTTTTTTTTGTCGCCGCTGATAAGTTTCAGCCACGGTCGCTACAGCAACGACTTGGTGGCGACAAAATGTCGGCCGCTGAAGCTTTTCAGCGGCGACTTTTGGACTTAATGTCGCTGCTGAAAGTCGAATTTTTTGTAGTGACGTGACTTTTTCAATATTACATACTTGAAAGAAAGAAAGATCTATTTATTTCACCTCAATTAACTGATTCCAAACTCTCTTCTGTTGCATTAAAAAAAAAAATTACTCTTCCGATCTTAGATGTAAAACTCATTTTATAATACAAATTGAACACAGAATAGGTCTTATATTAAGGATAAGAGAAATAATTGATTCTAAACTTGATCCTTGGCTTCTCAAGTATTAATGGTTGGATTTCATCTATTGGTGTAAATTTTCCTCATATTAACGCTAGAATTAATATGAATATTAAGGTAGAGACTTTTCAAATTAACGCTTCATCTTCATAACATTAAATGGTTATGTCTAAGATTAAAGGAAAAGACGACACATGAAAAATGAAGTTTTTTTTTTGGGGCCAAGACATAAAAATAAAGTATATCTAAGAAAAGTTCAAAGATAAGCTCAAAACCGTTTTTTCATGTGAGAAGAAATAGCTTTTACACAAGACATGACCAATATTGATAAATCGATCAATATCACTGACTGTCCCAATATCTAACAATATCAACGAAACAATTAACTGGTAAGGAATGACAATCGTCATGCGGAAATATATGCCAATTTTTTATGTAATGGTTTGGGGGGGTGGGGGGGACCATAATTAAATGTTCATGTAACGGAAATATATCCCTTTAACAATGGACTGTCATGTGGAATTCGAAAAAATAACCTTATATAAAGGTAGGTAAAACTTATTATTAAATGTTCATCTGACGAATTGGTAATTAACTAAGCAAGTAAGATTCCAGACCTAAAGTTCAGCAAGCGAAAAATTGGACCATCGATTACTTCAAGGAGAATGGGATGTTCATTATTGTGTTGCACTCCATTTTTCTTTCTTTGAGTGTACGTCCAAAAATGGTGTTGCACTATGAGGTTGTGTCCTTGAAAACGAGATGATATTCTTTTTTTTTTTTTTGGGGGGGGGTGTACAAGGGGGGCTAAACGCCCAAAAGGAAATTAAAAGACAGTGGGATTGTATCCCATACACTCTTCTTCCGCAAGGGCCCGTAAAGTCCAGTGATCTTAGCTAATGCATCAGCAACTCTGTTTCTTCACCTTGAAATATGCTCCATTTTGACAGTCCAGTCAAATTTCAGCAAATTTTGAATCTGAATGAAGAGAAGACTGCCATTGGCTCCTTGATTCTGTTTAATAATTTGCTCGATCACAATCTTTGCATCCGATTGTTCTAAAATCGCTGGTTTAAATCCAAAGTCCCAGGCTAACTTCAGCCCTCTATAAATGACCCATTCTTCAGCCTCTTAGCACTACAGCAACTACCACATTCATGAGAAAAACCAGCTATCCAATGTCCCTTGTAGTCACGTAGCAGGCCACCACAACCAGCTTTGTTAGATCCCAAAGCCATAGTACCATCCACGTTAATTTTAATCCAATGTATCATGAAAAATCTCTATAAGCAAATATATGTAGCAAGACTTGCTTTTAAAGATGAAGGACTTCCTTGTTGGGTTTGAGCTCCTTTCTTATGCGGAAAAGGCCCAATCTTCGAGACACATTTAAGTCTCACTTGGTAAAGTGGAAAGGATCAGATTAGGGTTAAGGGTGAGAGGTCTCATTGGAGGGAGAAGAGCGAAGAGAGAGAAGAGAGAAAGTCATTTTCACATATTCATAAGGCAGTCTTGGTAAATAGGTGTTTAGGAATTCATTAACGTTAGTTCGGACTGAAATGTGGACAGCAAGTTTGTAACATTCAGTGTATCATTTTCAGTAGTGGGATCATCGATTCAATACCTGGGTTGAGAGATATTAAGTTTGTCATATAGCCTTTGGGTATTCTTCAGCTTCTTCATTCTCTATTGTAAGCTAGTAGCTTAAGTTGTTTGGCTAGTAATTTGTACTTACTTGTGCATCTGATTGAGCCTCTCTTGCATCCTGTTTTGATCATAATGGAGCTGTGATTTTCATTGACTAGGACGATCCGTGGTTTTTACCTTTACATTGAGGGTTATAATTGGGTGCACATCACTGTACTTTTCTCCATCTGATTAATGTAGTTTTACACCTTCTTTCTCCTGTCGTTGCTGATATCAGTCATCTACTATGTCTCTGAAGATTACGTAGGTAGGAGTATGATGAAGAGATCAGACACAACTCGAAGAGCAGATATCTTCTCATAGGGGGAACCACCACTTCCTCACACATCGCACAGAAGCTTTCAAATGTTATCATCCTTTGTCTTCATGCGACCGCAAGTTGTTGCGGGAATACTCTTGTGTCGCTGGACGATTCCCTTGAAATAATGATGCTATGAAACACATCAAGAACCTCCGATCTGCAAACTCTAGCACTTCCCGCGTCTGCATTTCTTCAACTTATAATGCTTCTGTTTGTTGTAGGTGGAGTCCTGGGAGAACAAGCCGTTTCAGAATGTGAAGCAATACAAATTTCAGAGTATCTCTTCATGAAGGACAAAAAGCCTATCGATCACAAAATCTAGTGGGACATCACATAATGTAAATTATTGGTCAAAATCTAAGTTCTGTAAAAGTGATTTCTCATATCAATGAAATAACTTTATTTCAGCAGATTGCCCAACAACCACGTTTTTCCTAAGCTACCCATATATAGAGTCTAGGATACGTACTGAGTTAGATAATGCTTATTATTTGAACATCCTTTGCCGTGATAAATAAGCAAATAAAATGTTCACTGCTTATGTATTGGAAGATTCAAGAGGAGTACAGGGGGTTTTGTTTGCCCCTATATGATTTCCTTTGTAAATTATGGCTAACAATATTACTTATTCATCAAGTTTCATTTCTTTGAAGCTTTCAACCATCCAATCATTCACCTGGACCTCCTATTGTGCCCATTGACGGGCAAGAAAATTAATCTGTCAACATAAATCGCTTAAGTTCTTTTAATACATGTAGGGGGATTAAAAAAAAAAAAAGAACTTCTATAGAATGAAATGTGCAAGGTAAGATCCGTAAAATTAAATAAAGCTTGAACAGATTTATCACTTTAAAGTACAATCCTAAATCTTAAACCTAAACCTCTAATATTTTGCACACAAAATCCCTAATTAATGTCAGTATAACTAGGCAATTGTTGATTTAATTTTTTTCCCAAAATTATTCATTGATTCGCAATGTAATTTTTTAGCATACAAGAACACCAATGATATCATATATGCAAGATCTACAGGATTATATATGAAATACAATAAATTTTATAAATACCTGGATTTGGTATTCCATTGATCTGATTTATCAAAGCTGTACGTCCGTTTTCCAGAGCTCTGTCCCGTCTTCTTCTTGATCTAAAACTTTTATGGATAACATGTCAAAATCGGTCACAACAACCGAAGATAAAGATTATGCTTCTAATAGAGTTTGACGGCCATTTCTGTGACTTCTATAGCTAAAATGGTATTTATGGAGTTAGGAGACCTGGCTAGGTTTTTCTTTGAGCAGGATCAACTAGGGTTTGAACTTTGAAGGGTGTGGTTTATGCGATCTGTGCGATTGTGCACGTGTTTTGCACATGCATATAGATTTAATGCAATCAAGAGTTTTATGCCAATCTGGTCTTAAAAAAAATCATATTATTTGTCAAAAAAATGTTGCTTTTTCATTTTTTTAAAATAATAATGTACTTTGAATTGGATCAATTACTGAACCGGCTAAGCCGTAGGTCCATTTGAGGTTAGACAAGACATGATTAAAAGAATATGTTTTTCAATGATATAGTAAATATTTTAGATTGAAAAATATGAATAACATTGATAATCCATTAATATAATCACATTAAAAATGAAAATTATTTTAATTACTTTTATTAATAAAAAATGAATATTCATTTGGAAAAAAAAAAGCATAGCGTAGTTAAATTCTTTTAATCAGACTCCAAACAAATTTACAATAAATAGAAATTCTTTTAGTTAAAAAATACTCTATGTTCATTCACCCATAAGATTTATAAAAAAATTATAATTCCAATTCGGCCAGTTATTAAAACAAAATCAGCAGTTTGCAACACAAATTCAGCCATTTATAATTCAAGCTCACAATTATTGCTTGCAAACTCATTTATCTTGGATTCTTTTCTTCCTTTCTTACTCTTAAGAATGACATGTAACCATTTGAAATTTCCCACCAAAAGGGTTTTCTGATGCGCATGTTAATTCACAGGGCAAGCAAAATGAAATCATGGCCGTCAATTATATAAGATCCAAACAAATTGACATTTGAATAAAGCCTTAATATGCGAAGATGTACTTAGCAATGTGCCACCAGTTCCTACTGTATCATCATCGTAGTCCAGTCCAGTCAGCCTATTTCATGGAATCAGATGATGTCCTTTTTTCCTAATTAAAATCGCATATCCAATCAGCATGCCATATCAGTAACGGTATTAGTAACATATCAGCAAATTTAAACACTGTTAACTTCAGGCGTAGGTCCTTCTTAAATTGCAAGGACTAACATTGTAAATGCAATAAATTAAAACTTGAAGGGTCAATGCCTACAGTTTGAAACTATAGGGATCAAAATCATGAGAGCAAACTATAAGAACCAAATATTAGATTAACACTTTTACTTTTATTCTTATTTAATATATATGCTTCTCAAGAAAATAACAGTATGAATAATAATAAATGAAGATTAAAATAATACGTTGGTATTAAAAATTTAATAAAGTGGATATGGAAAAAACAAAAAAAATTCTTCCTCTGTCTGATAAATAGCATCAGACGAGTACACTCTACAGAGAGTTTATTCACACCCACAACACTTTGGCACATTCTTTCCTGGTTTACTAACACTGCTATCCCACACAAATTCTCTCCGTTAAATTGCTTATTGCCTATAGATATGCCAACAAAATTTTATATTCTTGTCATCGAATTAATAATCCCAGATTGTACTTGCTTCCCCGAAACATATATATTCATCGTGCAACTCATACACGTGTATGCAGGCCATAGTGAGCTCTTTAGGAAAGCCCCAATGGTTTCCCAATAACATCATAATTGAGCTTTAGCCTTTAGCTGCATCTATCTACTTCACCCTCAAAGCCACCTGCCAAAACACACACACACACACACACATATAGGTTTACACCCTTATTTCTGATGAATGTTTGGCTATCATTGAAATGTAAATGTCAACCCAACCAATTCATTGAACATAAATTATAATTGAAGAATATGAGGAGCAAATATAACTGTACTCTACACATAGTTTATTCATTCCTGAAGCTTTTCCTTTCTTTTATGGTTTGATTGCTAATACTGCTGTGGCAAACAAAGTATATTCAATTTGTTTACGCCAGAAGGTCAAATTTTAAATAATTTATATAATTCATTGTAAGTATTGATTTTTGAGGAATTAAAAAAGAAAATTAAAGCTTGCCAAAGTCTCATATGTTATCAGACCTGATGCAAGAAACTTCACCACGTTCTTCTGCAGATAATTAGAGCTATCAGCTCTTGTAGCTTTTGCTGGTATATTACTTCCATTCTCTTTAATAAAAGAACAAATCAAAGCTTTGCAAATGAATTAAAAGGTTTTATGAAAAGGAAGAAGCAGAAACACGTACAGGATTGATGATGGAATCCATTAGCTTTTGGCTTCTTTTTTTTGTGGGTCAGAATTTTGACTGCTAGGTGACATGTTAGGTATTATATACATGTGTGATATTTGGACTCTTCTTGTTTCAAAGCAAGAAATTCCAACACATTCCTTACAAATGATTTTCTCTTCTACATCTTGGGCTTGTGGAGATTGTCAAGTTTAACATAGATATTCTGTTACATAATTTATACCGTTGTAAATTGGTTACATTTTCTGTTATGTAAATACTCTTAGACCCATCTGTATATATATCCTTTTTATCAATAATAAATGCAAGTTAGTTTTTCCAAAGTCTAGTCTCATGGTATCCTAGGCCAGTACCAAGCCCTTTTTGTCTCTTTTGATTATACCTTTTCTCTTTCTTCTTTTCCTCGAGTTCTCTGCTTGTTGACTTTTCCATCCTTCTCTTCAAGCTCTTTCATGGCTTCCGAATTTGATTCTTCCACTGACCAGTCGAGCCCCTTCTATATTCACCCAAATGAAAATCCAGCTCTAGTTCTCGTCTCTCCCCCACTTGATGGCTCGAATTATCACGGATGGGCCCGCGCCATGGAAATGGCTTTACTATCAAAGAACAAATTGAAATTCATTGATGGATTGATTCCTCATCCCACGTCACGACCTTTGATAAATCATTTCCGGCATGGGAACAATGCAACAACCTTGTTCAAGGGTGGCTAACAGAGTCCCTTTCTCCCACGATCGCTAGGAGCATTCTTTAGTTTGATACAGCTGCCCAGATCTGGAACGATTTGAAGTCTAGATACTCTCAATCTGATATTTTCTGAATTGGAGAGCTTCAGGAAGAAATTTTCAGTCTCAAACAAGGCAACCTTATTGTAAGTGAGTACTATACTCGCCTAAAGACTCTCTGGGATGAACTATCTAACATTTGGCTGATTGAATCTTGCACTTGTAGATTGGGTAATAGTGCTAAAACTCACCAGGACCAGGATTGTGTAATCCGATTGTTGAAGGGACTCAATGAGCAATATGGTAGCGTTAAATCATAGATCATGCTTCTCGATCCCCTTCCCCCCATCAATTAAGTATTCTTTTCAGTTCTTCGGCAAGAAAGAGAAATTCATCCCTCTATATCGATTCCTGCTGATTCCAAGATTTTGCTAGCGAAATCTCCACACGGACCTCTAATTAATCCTACTGGTGGTTCTTCAAAGTAATGCTCCTACTGTGGGAAACCAAGACATACAAAAGAGACGTGCTATAGGAAACATGGTTTTCCTCTGAGCTTCAAGTTTCGATCTGGTTCTCTTGCTGTGGTGAATAATCTTTCATCTCAAGATTCTAGTAAGTTTAAGACATTCATACTGCTAAGCCTCCCCTGCTCCCTAATCCTTCTACTGCTTTTGTTCTACCTCAATTATCTTTAGAACAATACCAGCGACTTCTTGCTCTGCTTGCTCCACCTTAGACTCCTTTTGTCAACCATCTTTCTACTTCCTCTTCTCCTCCAACCACAAGTAAATGTAATTCCTTTTCATCTACATCTATAGTTAATTGGATCATTGATTCAGGTGCAACTAATTATGTTTGTTGTTCATTAGAATTGTTTGCTTCTTATAGTTCCATTCCTCCCGTTCAAGTTAGTTTACTGATTGGTTCCTATGCCACTTCTACCATTTTTGGCACTGTTTCAATATCTTCTTCTCTGGTCTTACACAATGTTCTTTTTCTTCTTAATTTTTCCTTTAATATACTCTTTGTTTCTAATTGACTGTTACCATTAACTGTTTTTTCCTCTTTTCATCCTCTTGGTGCCTGATACTCTTACTCAATCCTTTTTTGATGATTGGTTAAGCTAAACATTTTGAAGGGCTATACTTACTTCATGCAGATGTGTCTCCCTCTCCTACTCACTCTCAAATTTCTACGACCACTACTTCTTCCACCTCAGGTAATACTCTCTGGCATTTGTGTTTGGGACATCTTTCTCATTCTACTCTTTCTATATTGCACAAACAGTACAATGATATTTCTTGTATTCCCCATCCCCTTGTCTGTGATACTTGTTATTTTCCAAAGCAAAAACGTCTCTCCTTTCCTGTAGCCACAAGCTCTACTAATAAAATTTTTTATTTGGTTCATGTTGATATTTAGGGCCCTTTTTCTACTCCTTTGACTTAAGGTTATAAATTCTTTCTTACCATTGTTGATGATTTCTCCCAGTATACATGGTTATTTTTAACAAAAACTAAGTTTGAGACTCATACTCATCTCATTAGCTTCTTTGCTCTAGTTCAAAATCAATTTTCCACCTCCTTATCCATTTTGATAATGGTGTTGAATTTTGTATGACTAACTTTTATCAATCAAAAGGTGTTATTCATCAAACCTCCTGTGTTAACACACCCCAGCAAAATGGCATTGTTGAAAAAAAACACCAACACATCTTAAATGTTGCTAGAGCCTTAGTTTTTCAATCTAATATTCCCCTGTCTTACTAGTCTTTTGCTGTCTCACATGCCACTTACCTCATTAATAGATTACCTTCCCCTATCCTCCAAAACCTCACACCTTTTGACAAACTCTTTCATACACCACCTTCTTACTCTCACCTCAAAGTCTTTGGTTCTCTTTGTTTTGCTTCCACCCTACCCCATAATCATTTAAAATTTGACCCTAGAGCAAAGAAGTGTGCCTTTCTTGGTTTTCCATCCACTTCCAAGGCTTTTATCTTACTTGATTTGCATACTAATCAAATTTTCCAATTCAGAGATGTTGTTTTTCATGAGCTTGTGTTTCCTTTTAAAACTGATTCCACCTCATCTTCCCTTTCTCTACCTATATTACCTTCTGTTCAACCTCCCTCATCTTCCCTATATGATGATTCGTTTATATTTTATTCTATGCCTTCTTCTCCACCTGCTACTAGTTTCTCTTCCTCTGAACCACTTTCGCAGCCTCCTTTATCTTCCCCTTCTTCCTCTTCATCCACCTTTTCTCCAACTTTCCCTCAAGATCTTTCCTCTCTTCCACCTCCTGTTTCACATCCTCTTCACCGTTCCACTTGTCCTCATCACCCACCTACACATCTGTATGATTACCATTGTACCCTTATTTCTACTACTACTTAATCATTAGGAAATACAACCATTCGATATCCTTTATCTTCTATTTTATCCTATTCCTGTCTTGCTCCTGCTTATAAACGGTTTGTCTTAGTTGTCTCCACCACACTTGATCCAAAAACCTATCACCAAGCAGTAACATTTTGTTAGTGGCGAGATGCAATGAATGCAGAAAATAAAGCACTTCAACAGAACCAAACTTGGGTTCTTACATTTCTAACACCCAGCAACAAATCAATTGGATGTAAATGGGTTTTGAAAACTAAATATAAAGCCAATGGTGATATAGAAAGATATAAGGCTCACCTTTAGCAAAAGGCTTTACACAAACAGAAGGTCTAGATTATTTTGATACTTTTTTCCTAGTAGCAAGGATGACTACTTTGAGAATGCTACTGTCCATTGTTGCTGCTAAGAATTGGTTTCTTCACCAACTTGATGTTAATAATGCTTTCCTTTATGGTGATCTACATGAGGAAGTGTACATGGATCTTCCATAAGGTTTTTTGGCCCCCAAATTTGACATCATTTGCAAATTAAAAAAAAAAATCACTGTATGGTCTTAAGCAAGCAATTAGGCAGTGGTACTCCAAACTTTCTTTTGCCCCATTCTCTTGTGGATATCATCAATCTTCCTCTGATCATTCCCTATCTTACAAGACTGCTGCTAATTCTTCTTTTACAGTAACTCTCATATATGTTGATGATCTTATCTTAGTTAGCAATGATATGAATGAAATTAACTCTATTAAGTTGAAGCTAGATCAGACTTTGACTATTAAAGACCTTGGAGAACTTCAGTATTTCCTCAGTCTTGAGCTAGCACGTTCCAAAGAGGGTATTTTTCTTTCTTAAAGAAAGTTCGCCCTGGAACTCCTCCAAGACACAGGCTATTTGGCTTCCAAACCTGCTTTTACACCTATGGATCCTCATCTTAGGGGGTGTTTAGATGAGGCCAAACCATAGTTTGGAGAGCAGCTTCTGGAGAATAGATTCTAGAGAGAATAGATTTTGAAAAAATAAATTTTTTGAAAAAGTGATTATGATAAAGTGAGAGTGTTTGGATAGTTGTTGTCAGAAGTGCTTTTTGATATGTGAAAATTACTAAAAAGGACATAAGTTTAAATGATAATTACATATAAGATATATTTCATAATATATGTTTATTTGAAGTAATAAATTTGTAAATTATATATATTTTGGCAACATAATAAATAAGACATAAATAATATAAATAATAAAAACATTAATGTGTATATATATTAATAAATAATTAAATATGTTTTTAGGAAAATGATTTATTTTGCCAACAAATAAATATCATTATTTCTTAAAGATTTTAAAGATGAAATCCCATAATTTTTTTTTCACAAAATTAAATAACCACATAAAAAAATTTCATATTAGTTGTCTTAATAATAGAGGTTACAACGAAATATATTTGTCTAAGTAGTTTTTTTTAACAACACATTAATTATCTGAAAAGAAAAAAGAAAATAAAAAGGATATGACTATTCTTGTATATAGTGAACAATTTGATCTCTTATGGGGTCACAAAGCCGAATCATGTGAGATGAAAATTCTATTGATGAAGGTATATGTGAAGATCCAACTCCATCATCATCATCATTATTTTCTTCTGCATAAGAACCTTCTTGTTCAAACTGAATGAAACCAGGATCAAAAATGGATGTTGATCTAATGAAGTTATGTATGACCATCGTTGCACAAACAATTTGAACCTATGTTGGAAAGTCATAGCTCGGTATGTTTCCTAAAATTGCAAACTTACCCTTCGAAACTCCAAAAGTTCTTTCAATAGTGCTCTATAGACTTGAGTGCAAATATAATTGAATGCCTTATTCTCATTTTTAAGTGTAGATGACCTTTGAAAATCAGAGAGATGATAGTGTTCATGTCTGTAGGGACCAAGGTATCCCATGGGTGTCGAATAGCCAGCATCCACCAAATAATATTTGCCTACATGAAATATATGATTGGTGTCAATAAACTTTGTTTTCTAATAGTTAAGCATAAATAAATTGTAGCAATTTAAATTATACCTTGAGGCGGATGGGGAAAGTTCATGGAAGGAGCTGTGAGGGCATGGTTAAATATACGAGTATCATGCGCACTACCTTCCCATCTGGCCAATACAAAAGTGAAGCACATGTCCTAATTGCAAACAGCCATTACATTTTGTGTCACTCTTCCTTTTCAGTTAATAAATTTTGTTTGCTCAGTTGCATTAACAATGCATGAAATATGTGTTCCATCAATTGCTCCAATAGCATGTTTGAAAAAGGGCCAGTATCGACCATTGGGCCGTATTTTTGTATGCAAATACTGAAATGTTGGATCTTTTGGTTTGATATTGGACATAGCAAGTCTACAGCATGCCAGTAAGACATTATGGAAATGTCTACTAATTGTCTCCCCTGAATGTTGAAATCTTTCTTGCTGCATCCTACTACTAAGCGCATGGCCAATGGTATTTAAAAACATTGCAACCATTTCATGTATCCCAACATTTCTAGTTTCCCTTAGACTATGTTGTTGCAATTCTGTGCAAAGACTGAAGAACACTTCCCTTTCCATCCTAAACATGTTACAACAACGGGTGGAATGGCCTTATAAAACGTCCCTTACCCATGCTTTGCCGATATAAATATTGGTATGCTGGGGCTCTTTACACAAATGAAGAGAAGTGTATCCACCAACCGCTACTGCAACTTGATTAACCCGTTTGTTCTGTCGTTTACGATACTTTTCCGTAATTTTAATTTCATCAGCCATTTTTTGGCTTGTCCTATACACATAGACATAAAATTCAGAAATCCTGATATGAAATTACTAAAAATTTAACAAGGAAATAAGTTGTTTAATTCCTACAGAAATTTAGTAGTCACATAATACAATAGTACTGGTTACATCATTCCCAAAAATATATGCAAATTATCACAGTCATCTTCTAGGCAACACAAAAAGTAGTCAAATACTATGATAAGCAATACAAATGAAGTCTCAATCCTTAGTTGCATGCTTCAAGAAGATTAGGAGTTTTTCCCTCTTGTTTTCAGAGCCACATACATCTCCTTTGGACCTGGCTTGTCCATAAGGAGTGTTGTGCACTGGCCAAACATATCAGGATCATCAACAACTTCATCAACTTCATTAAGGTGCTCCATGACTCCCGTAATTGACGTCTCATAAGCATGTGCTTCTTCTTCTAGCTTCCTAGCATGTGCTTCTGAAATCTCTTCATGTTCATGCTGAGAATCAATTTCATTTGCTTAAGCTATCCTACTTAGTGCATCTGCTATTTTCATAGTGGTAGTGGGTTTCTTCTTCATGGATTCACCATTTTTTCTAACCCCTAATAAGCTACTAGGACGATCGCCACTTGTGCTTCTACCCCCATGAATGGTTTCCTGTCTTATTCCAATGTTGCCTCACTTCCTCCACTGTTGTCATGAATGTGACCGAATTAAACTCCCCGCTTATGCTAGTTGGTGCCCCCAAAATTTCATCACTATCTCCAGACCCTTCTTCCATATTATCTTCAGGAACTCCTTTGCTTGGAAGTGTCGTGGAAGAAGGTGCCCATGACTGTGGTCCAGTTGTAGCTACAGACCCAAAGAGTTGAGTCAATTTAGCCCAAAATTGAAGCCCTCTTTCTCTAAATTTCTTGTTGCCTAGAACTTCTTGCACATTCAACACCAAAAATATTATACATTATACAAAAAATTTTAACATTGAAGAAAATGCAAGCTCAAATAAAGTTAAATAGTTACCACTATTTTCTTCTCCCACCAATCATCATGGGCATAATAGTATTCCTTATGGCATCCCACCCCAAACCTGTCTCACGGAGCAGCTTATCCCATAGCTGCCACTCTTTTCGCAGAGAGTCAAGTTTGTTCTTAAATTGGATTTTCGTGTAGACTCTCCTAGTCTTTGCAGTGAAGCTGTCCCCAAGACTTGCCCAAGCAGGCTTTGTCAAGCTAGTTCCTTTTCTTTCCCCTTTTTCAACCTCTTCAATGCACAGGCCAATAAAGACCTTTGTGGTTCTTACATCCCACGAAGCTTTTCCATTTTGTTTACTCATTATGCTATAGACCAATTACAACACTTCAGTCATCACAAGTTCAACCCAAAAAGCATGCCATTCAGTTCAAAGATATGATATAATAGGTATGATATTTAACAAGTATAGCCACATGTTCTATACCATTCATGTCAAGTTAATTGAAGTACAACATTCAGGTCAAAATAACAGATCCTCTGTCTCCAATAAACCACAAATAATGACTTTCTTTTTTTCACCAAAACCAGGTCTCATTAATAATCGAAATCCCAAATTAATAATATTTTTTTCCAACATTAAGGGGAATTCTTTTGGTTAATTGACCAAATTTGACTACAACCAACAATCAAAATCCCAAACATATTTTAGTTAACCACTAAAACACTGAAAAGCAACCATAAGCACAAAAGAGAAAAATTCAAGTGTTCTGTCTCCAAAATAAAATCCACCAAAATGAAAATAAGATCAAAAAAATAAGAACAATTTCAGCAGCACAAGCATCCACAACCAAAAACCAATGCTCTGTCTCCAAAATCTGAATTTGATCAACACACACCAATGCTCTGTCTCTCATACACACACACACGAAGCCAGAACTAGTCACAACCAAGATTTTTCCTATACTCGTATACACACACACGATTACCATGAAACAAAATCAAACCAACAAAAACCAACTCAATCGGCGTCAACTAAGCAAGTGACCACCGAAGAAGAGGAGAGAGCTTACCTGAAACGCTGGATCTGAGTGATGGAACCAGACATGACAACCTCAGCAAACGACGACTGGACGAACTGAACACCAAAGAAGAAGGAAATAGATGGATGGATCAGGCAACCCAATGCGCGATCTTGTTTTGGTAAGCCAACTCCTCACCAGTGCCGAAATTCGCAACCTCAATGACCTCACCGGTGGTAACAAGTCGACTCAAGTTTCAGAAGGGGTGACGGCAACTCACCGGTGGCAATAACTTCGGTCGAATTTCAGAAGGGATGACGGCAACTCACTGGTGGCAACAAGTTTGGTCAAATTTCAGAAGGGGCAACACAACTCACTAGTGGCACAAATGCTCGATTGAATTTCAGAAGGGGCGACGACGGATGCAAGCTGAATGGGAGAACAGGACAAGTAAAAAATGTCTTCCTTTACCATTAGGAGCCTCTAATAGCACTCATTATTATTGCAACGACTATTTTTTATCCTCAGAAGCGAAAAATTATGGCTTACCGTAAAACCATGGTTTGGCTTTGCAAAACCAAGGTTTTTCCTGAAACCATGGTTTTGCAAAAAACTAGGGTGTTTGGCAATCATTTCACCCAAACCATGGTTTGGGGCTCAGAAGTGCTTTTACTCAAATTGCCAAACACCCCCTCAAGTTATCCAAAGAGAAGGGAGTGCCATTAGAAAATCCTCAACTATACAGGAAACTCATTAGGCGCTTGTAGTACCTTACAACAACATGTCCAGACCTCAGTTTTGTCACCCAATAGCTCAACCAATACATGTCTGATCCAAGAGACTCACCTTCAAACTGCACACAGAGTACTCTGTTATATCAAGGCTTCTCCTAGTGCAAGCTTATTCCTTTCTTCAATCTTTGATTTAAAACTCAAAGGCTTTAGTGATTCTGATTGGGCAAGTTGCTTGGATTCTAGACGATCAATCACTGGTTTTGCCGTATTTCTTGGCTCATCTCTTATCTTCTGGAAAGCCAAGAAGCAGACCACAATATCTCATTCCTCCTCTGAAGCAGAATACCGTGCTTTGGCCTCCACCACATGTGAAATTCAATGGTTACTTTGTCTTCTGAATGATTTTAATGTTGCTCATTTAGCTGCTGCCTTTTTACACTATGACAACCAGTTTGCTCTTCAAATTGAAGCGAACCCTACCTTTCATGAGCGAACAAAGCACATTGAACTTGATTGTCATCTAGTCTAGGAAAAACTACAAGCAAAAATCATCCTACACGCTTCCATGAGCTCATTTCCAAGCTTGGCATGAAAAATATCCATGCTCAAGCTTGCGGGGGGTGTCAAGTGTAACGTAGATATTCTATTACATAATTTATACTTTTGTAAATTAGTTACATTTTCTGTTATGTAAATACTCTTAGACCCATTTGTCATGTTTCTTGACCATTTTTGGTTTTTTCTTCTTATTTTTCTCCCAAAAACAATCTCCTCATTGAAAATTCAATGTAATTAATGAGTTATAAGTATGTCATGGCCAGTCATGACTCTGAGACTTTCCTCTCTTATTTCCATTATCTGATAACGAAACCGACAATACAAAAAGTGGAGAAGCATGGAGTACCAACAAAAAGGAAAAAGCTCTGTCTACTGAAGGCTCTAAAATCCCCAAGGATGTAGAAGGCAATGAGGGGGAGCCCTTGCCCATCAAAGCCATCAATGAAGAGGTGAATAGAAAAACTGACAAAGAATTGATCAAGAAAGTGGCAAAAAGGGACGCTCATGACTACAAATATGGGGAAAATCTGCATGATGTTCTATGCTGATACACCTCAAGTATCATAAAGCATAACGGTGTTGTGTTTTATGTGGATATGATGACCCAATACTATAAGGTACCAGTTAGACATGGCATCAATTTTAGCATAAACTTTTGGAAGGCTGTTGTTACCAAGCACCTTGAAAACATTCTCGTAAAATATAGAGAGACTTTGTTCAATCATGCTTTCAAGCTTTGAATCATTATTGTGCTTGTTGAACCCTATTTTTATTAGAGGTTGATGTGTTTCCTTTTAATCATTAAGAGAATCCGAACCTTGCAGCAATTTTTGGGTGAGTTTTTATTAGTAATATTTTATCTTTTAATTGCTTTAATTGAGTGGGAGCTATTTTCAGATTGTGAAATCCAAATACTTAAACAAAGGGATAAGTTCAAATAAATTAACCATAAGGAGATAGGAGGGGAATTGACATGACTGAGATGGGAGCCAACCTAGTTAACTCCTAATTACGAAATTGGCAATCTTTCATCTGATTACTATTAGTCTTCTTTGGACATTGAATTTATATACCATTATTTTAAGTGCATAATTGTCTATGTAATAGTGATATGTCATAAATGGCCACAAGCACTATAATAGCTGAGCTGAGTGAACAAAGGCAATAAGCTAAACGGAGATAACTACAGTATGTGGCATCATAAAATCTCCTATGTCCTGGAGGAGACTAAGACATTATTGACATCTTATCTACTATGCCCTAGCAACTTGATGCTGCAGCGTCATAGAGAGAACAAGAGTCATATACTGCTTGGAAACAATAGAACAGTATCGTGCGCGTAACCATATTAAGTACCATGGCAGATAATATTATGTGTGAGTTTGAAGAATATGTGACTGCCTAGGCCATGTGAATAGTCTTAAAGGACAAGTTTGATGGCATTCCGCCATTAAACTGAGAAGGCTTACCATCAAGTTTGACATGTACAAGCTAAGGCCTAACACACCTGTTAGACAATACTTAAGGGACATATGGAACATGATCCAAGAATTGAAGGAGGTAGGGTATGCTCTTTTTAATGAGCAATATGTTCAGTTCATCATAAAATCACTTTCAGTTAGCTGAGCATATGAAGGTCAACCTCATGCCTAATAAGAGCATAGTAACCTTCACAGATGTGGCATGCCACATTGAACTTGAGGATGAAAGGATGGAGGCTGTGAAATCCACCAACTAGGCATACTTAGCTGAAGGCAAGGAGGGTTTATCTTCCAAACACCAGATATAAAAGGGAAGAGGTCTCAACAAAAAGGTAAAGAGAGGCCTAATGGCCCAAAAAGGCAAGAAAACCTTTAGGAAAGGCAAGAGGCCTGCTAAGAAGAAGCTTGAGATGGTAAAGGTCAAGTGTTATGCTTGCCGTAAGAAGGGACATTTTGCCAAAGATTGCCTTGAGAGTCAGGTGCAACAGACCACATCAACAGAGATCATGGGAACTTCATAAATTTTTGTCGGCTACAAACTAAGAGTAGATAGCTCTATGTTAGAAACAACACGAGTGAAAATAAAAGGGATCGGCAATTACAAGCTGACTTTACAAGAAGGACGAACCCTGGTCTTAGAGGATGTGCTCTATGTTTTAGATATCCTATGAAATCTTGTGTCTGTCATGTCTATAGCTAAGTTTCGTTTTGGTATTCACTTTTATAATTATGTCATTAACATTAAACATGGGATCGAATTTATCAGATCTTGTTATGTTTTGGATGGATTTTTTATTTTAAAAAATTTTAATAATAATTTCAATTCTAGTTCTTGCTATGCTGTTACTTCTGATACAAACTACGATGTATGGTATACTAGACTTGGGCACATTGGTCAAGAATGCGTGATCAAACTAGCAAAGAAAGGTTTATTGGAAATGTATCCAAGAAAGAAATGTCCCTATGTGAGCATTGCTTAGCCATCAAAGCCACGAGGAAGCCTTTTGAGAAGGCATCCAAAGCAGAACATCCTCTGTAGTTAGTATATACCCTAACATTTGTGGACCCATGAGTATGAGGGTAAGACGAGATTCTTAAGGAACCCTGACCCATATTTTAATGTTAAGTAAATCATGAAACCAAAAAAATTACATCAACTTGACACTTGCAGTTGAAATATAAATATAACATCAATTAATTTTTTGAACGACAAATGTATTGAAGAGCCCCTAACTATTGAAGAGCCCCCAACTATAGGTAGTTTATTTTATACCTTAACAACTTTTCCTTTCTTTCCTTGTTTACTAATGTTGTTGTCCCACACAAATGCCTCCCATCAACATGATTTCATATGTTGCCATTGAATTAATAATCTCATCCTTAACTTACTCTAATAAAACATATTCATCATGCACCCACTTTAGCCCACCCTTCATCATCATGTGATCCATACACATGATAAGCTTCAGGAAGCCCTCAAATGTTCGCCAATGGCAGCATAATTGGGCTTTTCCACATTTTCCAATGATGAGGCAAAAACGGTGAGGTTGAAACATCCTACCTTTAACCCCTCAGAGTACGTGTTTGGAAGCGTTATAGTTCAAGCGATTCACAGAACAAGCTCATAGATTGAACTTTGTAATTGGTTCTTAGGTTACTGTTTACTGGTAAATTTTAGATTTTTAGTCCAAGTTTGAGCAATCATAACTCTTAGCACACACATCCGTTTTAAGCGATCTACCACTTGTTTTAAAGCTCAGGGTGAATACTTTAATCATGCCAAATTTCATGGGTAGAGTCAGTCATTTTCCATACTTCTACTCTATCACTATTTTGTTGCTCAATTAGGGATAGATTATCCCTTAACTTGTACTAATAGTCTATGATTAAGACTTTCCATACATAATACCATCAATGGCACATTTACAATATACATTGGTATAATGTACAACATAATATAACAAATTTCCCCAAATCTTTTCTTCTTTCCTTGCTTCCACTTCTTGTATCCTTTGCTTGATCATATCACCTACTATGATTGGTTAGGGTAGAGTGAGATTAGGGAGAATCATAGTAGCAAACATTACTATTTATGCATGCAAGATAGATGCAAGTGTATGACATGCTTCTGTGCACATAACTTTATTGTTTATGCATGGTGAAATGCCATGGAAAGTAAGCCAGTTCATTCATATTCACATAACATAATGCTAAGGCATGCTTAACTAAACATAGCAATCATAATTTAGCAGCATAGCTTAGTCACATCATGGCATTCATAGCACATACACAGATACACATCAAGCACACAAGAAAGGTAAGTTCGCTACCTTGTATCATAAGTTTTCTCTTGCTCTTCAATTTGCTCCCTTTTGCTCCCAACCATTAAGGCTGCTTCCTTAACCTTTGCCATTCCTTTTGCTTGATGTCTCATAGCCCTAAATACACCAACATATCATTTTCATTCATTCATTAGAGCCATGGTAATCAATAACATCAATACTTTGTTTTTTTTGAGCTACATTAGCTTCTAACTTTTGAGCTTGATTTCCAACCTTTCTAAAATTAATTCCACATACCATTCCCACACAATTTTACATGTAGAATCTATTTCTAAACTCAAAATAATAAAAATCAAACTCCTCCCTACTCAATTTGATCTAGTCGAACATAGGGTCTTAGGGCTCAAAATTCCATTTTCAATTCTAATGCTTTCAAACTTGTTTTCTCACCTTTACCCTGCACAATTTTTCATTTTAAACACATTAGAAGCATCAAAATCATCAAAATCCAATCTTAGCCTCAAGAACCAGCCTTGGCCAAAATATTACTCAAGTTACATAATCAAGAAATTCAACCAATTTCAATGTAAAACCACTTGATTCTTGTTCCTTTCAAGCCTTTAAACATTATTCTAACATCAATTTCATCTCCTCATATTCTTAAGAATTTCATGCAGCATAACCCCTTAGGGTTTCAAGCTCCCAAAAATCATTAAAATCCATAACCAAGCTTAACAAGAACAGGGTAATGAAAACTACATCAAAAACCATGAACATACCTTGTTTCAAAGCTTGATCTTGCATATGACCACTTGGCCTTTCTTTCTCCCTATTATCTCTCTCTTTAGAAACCATTTTGCAAGATTTTCCCTATAGGTCCATGGTTTGCACGAAAATGAGGGGTGGGGAGGGGTATTTATAGAAAACAAGACTGAATCTGAGCTGTTGATCTTAAAAATATGTGGCTTGATATAGACCGTCCATTTTCTCTTTTAATCTTATGGTGACAAGTGTCCCATGAAATCATAATTACATCATCTTGATAACATCATGCTTATATCATCAATCCACATGCTTTTAATCTGACCGTACACATGTCTTGCATCCGACCATACACGTGCCTTGCATCCAGCCGTACACATAATATCTTCTTTTCTCATCTAACCATACACTTGTCTCCTCCATATTCCTTCATCATTTTAGCATTAAAATAGGGAGAAAATTAATATAAAATTCGGGCAAAATACAACCCTTAGGTATTCCTCCATCTATCTTGCCATTCTGCACCGTATAGGGTACTTTTTCGAGTCTTGACTTTCCTAGGACCACCGGGACTTGTTCTGGTACTATTTTCTCACCTAAAATAAATCTACATGGCATTATATAACATTCCTAAAGAGAGAGCGATGCTCTTCCCTTGTTTTTCCATTAAAATAATTAAAATAATCATATTTATTTCGAAGTGATCTTGACTGAATTCTTTCTACCAGTCCACAACTCTGAGAATGTATCTTCGGGTACCAATACTATTTATTCATCACAGGAAATTCCTCTAATTTTTCTTAAGTCAAAAGCGAACCTCTAGATATTTGACTTTGACTTTCTCTAGATAGTATGTAAATAGGCCTTAAATTCCATTAAAGTCAATGTCTTCACTTTTTAGGGACGGAATTATTTTTAAAACCTGTGATAATTTTCTAAGTATTTTTCCCTATTTTCTCCAAATTATATGAGGCTTCCCTATAGTTTAAATAATTCTTTTTTAGGAATATTTAAAATAAATCAAAACCTTGGGAATTCCACAAATTCCTTCCAAGGGCATTTTCGTCATTTTTAGCCTCATACAAGCCTCTGAACCTTATTCCTGTTTTTCTAAATTTTTTTTTGAAGATTTTACATCTTAACCTACCATTTCCCATTTTCTAGGATTTTTCTGGGATTTTCGAGCATAATTTCCATCTTTGCCCTTACCAGCCCAAACTTTGCAAAATTACGATTTTGCCCCTAGTTTGGCTTAACCTCAAAATTCACCTTATTGAGGCCTTCAACATAACCTTTGGCCTACATTTATTTCTATTTCTTATTCTTGGGCCCTGAGACTTCTTCCGAGTCTCTAACTTCTTCTTTTTTCAGTCCCAAAAAACTTTCCCTTTGCGATTTAGTCCCTAGAATCTTTTTGTCCTTCTAGGGAATCTTTAGGACCTCTGCCAAAAAGCTCTGGTAGCCTACCCATTTTAGGCTAATTTCGGTACTTTTAGGCCCAAAATTCGAGATGTGACAATTTTTCTCATCTCAAAAGAAATTTTGTCCTCGAAATTTCTGGGTCAAACTCTATCCTTACCCTTAATGAGAAGTTAACTAAGGAGAATATCCCTGTTTATACTCAACTTTGGCCTCTTCAACTTTCTATTATAGCTTATTGCCAAGTTTCAATCCTGGAATTCATCCTTACATAGCTTCCTCTTGAGTTAAATCCCTCCAAACAACTTTGCCCATCAGAACAGCTTTATTCTGCAATTGCTTACTTTTCCAGTCTATCACTTTTACCAGTTTCGCCTCAAAGATGAGGTTATCTCACGACTCTATGTCTTCGTATTTCAAGACATGTGAGGGATCCCACTGATATTTCTTCAGCTAAGAAATATGGAAGACATCATGAATCAGGCTCAGATCAGGGGGTAGGGCCAATCTATAAGCTATCGGGCTAATTCTTGACAAGATTTGGAAGGGTCCATTCTAGTAGTGATCAGCATCCCTTTCTATATAAGGCTTCACATCCAACTATCCTTCTTGTATCTTTCCATTTTACAATTAGCCTGCTTGAATGCATATTGTTCAGGACTTATAGCTCGAGGCCTAATTAACAACAATCGTGTCTGTAAAAAAGTCAAGGGTACTCTCTCGGTACTAGTTAACCACTGGAGCGGACTTCTATATCTTAAACTCATCCCTGGTCATTCCGTTATCAAGCCTCAAGAGGAATCACCCTCACAGCTTAATGTGTCATTTTAATTCCATGTCTCAAGAGGTATCACTCTCTTGACTCAGCATATCATATCATTTCCATACTTCGACAGGCATCATCCTCTCAACTTAACATGTAATCCCTTTAGGCTTGGTCTAATACGACCTTGGGAGAAATTGTGTTCCATTATAAGCCTCTTCAGGATCCGCTGTGACCCTGGACTATTAGCAGTAGCAGCATCATCAGCAGCATCAATTTGCCATCGTAAGATCTTTAGGAGATCTTAGACCATAGGATTGAGTGATAAGTTGTCTCCACTCTATTGGTAACTTAACCGATTATTCCCCAAGATTGATCATAGACACCAATATTGTCTTCTTGGACCTCAATTAATACTCCTCGTAATCCTTGAAGTTTTTTCCCTTTCCATATCCCCTTAGCCTTTAAGTTTAGCCACTTTAGATCATTTTCTCTTCATGGTGGCTTAAACACTTGCTCATTTATCGAGCTCATTAGCTTATCCTCGTATTAATGCCAATTTTCCTTGCTTTGGGACTCTACAATCCTTACTTCCTTTAAATGACTTTGGGAGAGGACTCATACCATCATGTTGTCATTTGCCATCACTCTATTGAACTTGAGGAGTTGCATATATCTGCCTTAATTCAGCAGCTTCTCGTTATTCTGATTTGAGGGTTGACCCTCACGAGGACTGCATTGCTCATACCAAAGCAATTGGTAGCCCACCACTTTCTGTACTACTGACAGAGGATATATCTCTATTGACTTCATTTGGCTATTCACCGTAACCTTTGTAACATCCTAAGTTTTTATCGGGTTTTAATAGCCTCTTTTGTGTTGATTTTGAGGATAGATTAGTGATTTAATCTTGATCTGGGTGTTTGGGTTGAATTTGAGGTTTGTTGGAGGAATAGGTGAACGTACCCCTCTCAGGGTATGTTCGCCGCGGCGAAGTTTACTTCGCCGCGGCACACCGGGAGTTTCAGAGGGGAGTGTCTTCTCGGGAAGGTTTGGCCGCGGCGAAGTCTAGGGGACGCCGCGGTGAAGTTGGTCTGGTGGGCGAGGCTTCCCTTTCGGGAAGGTTTCGCCACGGCGAAGGTAGGGGCATGCCGCGGCGAAGTTTTTCTGGGCGAGCGAGAGTTTCCTCTCGGGAATCTTTCGCCGCGGCGAAGATTGGAGTTCGCCGCGGCGAAGTCGGGTTTTCAGGCGAGTAATCCCTCTCGGGATTAGTTCGCCGCGGCGAAAGGTCGCGATTCTATATAGTCGCTGGAGGGTTCAGTTGTGCGAAAATTAGAAAATCTGAGGTAGAGAGAGAGGCTCTGCTAGGGTTTCGAACTTTTGGCTTGGAGGAGGCATTTCTAAGGATCCATTACCTCAAGTAAGTGATTTTAACCTCTAATCTATCTTCTTGATTGGAATTTATAAGGATTTATGGTGAAACCCTAGGATTTTCTAGGTTGTGTTGGAATTGAGGTTTTTGACCGATTGTTTTGAGTTTAATTGATTGCATTGGGTTAGTTTAAGTATTTAATCGGTGTAGTTTTCTTGGATTTAAAGAATCTTGAGTTTTTGGAGTTAGGGTTTATGGAAATGGATGTTTAATCGGTTTAGATTTGTTGTTGGAACCTTAATTGCTCAAATGAGATGTTGGAGGTTGAATTCCTATAGTGGGTCCTTGAGGTTTGAACTCTAATTGATGCTTGGAAGGAGACTTGATGTTTTAATAGACTTTGAGGACTTTGGAGTGTTGTTTTGATAGTTATACCCTTTGAGTTGGGTAGAGTTTTGATGGGAGATAGGAATTTTGTGTCCCCAAGTGTTGTTTTGGCCACATTATTAGTTTGAAAGCTAATATATGATGGTTGTGTGTTTGTGTGCTTGTGTAGACCGGTTGTGAGTCTTGGTGGTGCACGGGGCCACATCGTTGGTTTGTTATTCCTTGCTCAGACGAGAGGTAACCACTTTCCAATCCTTAGTACTTGCTTCTGTGGTATTGTGAGTAGATTTATGTTTTGTGCTCTAAGTAGTGATTATGTTCAAACTGTATGTTGTGTATAAAACAGAAAACCGTCTTGTGGGGTTTTGACTAATGATGAATGAATCTTGGAATTGTGAAAGATATGCCACTGAATGAGGTTAATTGTGAAATGATTATTACTCTTTGATTATGATTTGAGCATGATGCATGATTTGGGATTTGGTGAGAGTTTGATAGTTACTACCACGTGGTAAGGCCTCCATTAATGCATGATGGTTGGCTTAGTACGTCCCCCATAGTGAGGGATAGGCCTTTTGGCTCCCTACGTCCCCCAGAGTGAGGGATAGGCCTTTTATGGCTCCTTACGTCCCCCATAGTGAGGGATAGGCCGGCTTCGGCTCCTGAAAATCCCCCAAAGTGAGGGATTTGGTTGATGGGATTGCATCATTGCACTTGCATAAATTATTGTGGCTATCGTTATATTATTTGTGAACTGCCCCACTTGACACCTCACGAGCACCTATTTAGTAGTACCTAGTATTGGAAAGGTTGGTTACTGGGACTTTGTCTCACCCCGTGGTTTACAATGTTTTCAGGTGAAGGTTCCGGGCATGGGCCATCGGGAAGAGACGCAGAGGCTTGAGCTTGGTTAGCTTTAGGCCTCTAGCATTTGTATATGTATGACTAGTATATATTGCCACATTTAGGACTGTTTTTTTTATATAATTGATTACCCGGTCTTGATGTAAACTGGAGAGATTGTATCTCCTTATTTTGGTTGGCCGGAGGCCATTGCTAGTGTTTGATGAACTCTGGATTATATGGTTGAAAACTATCTAGATGGGCTGATTTTGATGTATGTGTTACCCGGGCCGGAGGCTCGGAGGCCCAGTAGATATGAATGGATTATTTTAGTTGCATGCAACGTCTATCGGGTTGACCCGAGTTTGAAAGTCAACTTCTAAAAATATGAAATTTTCCTTCTACTATGGTAGCTCGTTTAACAGATTTTCCTTTTCTACCATAGTAGTGATTTATGATGAGTTATGATGTTTTGGGAGGTTAAGGGTCTTACAAATTGGTATTCAGAGCCGGTTGGTTTCTTTGAAATTGTTTCTTTTCCTAGTGGCAATATACATACTTCATACATACCTTCCCTGTTTGTTTTGTGTTTCCTTTCTTTCTTTACTAATGAGGGTTTCCATCCTTAGTTGGGGAGAGGAAGGATGGTACGGACACGTCAAACAGATCCAGCCGGTAATGGACCGCCTCAAGAGAATGAGGCCTTTCTGAGACAAATGAGGGAGATGATGACGGCGTGGTGGATGAAAGGTTGAGGAAGTTTGAAGAAGACTTCACGAGGAAGCACCAAGAGTCGGTCAATCAAGAGGACCGAGAGAATGAGGTGACCTATAGAGGCACGAGGAGTAGGAGAAAGGGGGGTTAGGAGTGGTGATCGAGCTGGAGATTTACCTCAGAGGGAGGAGTATCGAGCGGCTAGCCATGGAGGAGATACTTCAGAGGGAGTGATTTACCCTCCGCGCTGAATGACATCACCAAGGTATGGAGAGAGGTGCATCGTCATGATCCTCCCCAGTTCAAGGGAAGTTTGGAACCGTCAGATGCAGAGAAGTGGATTGAGCGGATGGAGACAATCTTTACTGCTGTTCCTTGTCTTTCCCCGCTCAAGGTACAAGTGGCGGTCACCTATCTTGTGGAGCAAGCAAGGCATTGGTGGGATAGTGCAAGACCTTCTGATATATCTCAGCTGGATTGGGATACTTTCAAGCGGATGTTCTATGATCACTTCTTTCCAAGGAGTTGCGAATGGAAAAGCAATTCCTATTCTACTCCTTGAAGCAGGGCGAGATGCATGAGGACCAGTTTATCACAAGTTTTGGCGAAGTATGTGCCTAGGCAGACGGAAGATCATTCACTCTGGTTAGCTCAACAATTGATGAACCGTGCAAGGCCGGAGTTGAAACAGCAGTTGGCCTTGTTAGAGGTCAAGACCTTTGAGGAGATGTGTGTGAAGCTGCGGGTTGCTGCTAGAAGGACAAGAGAGGTGGTAGAGGCAAGGAGGGCTGAGAATCAAGCTAGAGCGGCCCGTTATCCTGGTCCTACAGGAGGAGTGGGGAAGAGGAGTCAATATAGCTCTGGGAGCTCGAGCAGCTCAGGGAGAAACAGGAACCAAGGGCAGAATCAGAGGGTGAACGCTCAGAGGGGCTTTATGCAAAGGCGCCAGAATCCAAACAATCAAGCTGGCGGGGGACAGGGCTCCCGTCGAGATTCTTCAGTGACCACCCCGAGTGTTACTGGACCGTGCCCAGATGCGGGGGTAGGCATGCGGGGCAATGCTGGGAGTGCTTTCGATGCCACCGGTGGGGACATATTGCCAGAAACTGTCCAGAGAGTCAGCCGACACCTCCAGCTGGTCGTTCTACTGTTCCAGGCGTGTCTATGCGATGACAAATGAGGAGGCTTCTGCATCTCCGAACTTGATTCGAGGTAACATTCTACTTGAGGGACATGTTATTTCTGCTTTATTTGACTCGGGTGCTACGCACTCCTTTATTTCTGTGGACTGTGCTCAGAAGTTGAGCTTGCCTGTGGTTGAGCTACCTTATGACTTAAGAGTGTCTACTCCTGCTGGAGTCACTGTTGTAACTGGAAGAGCGTGTCTAGAGCTTGCACTTCAGTTTGAGAGTCGAGATTCTATAATAGATTTGTTTTGTCTACCTCTGAAAGGTATCGATGTGATTATTGGCATGAATTGGTTGATGGCCAATGGAGCAATCCTTGATTGTAAAAGGAGGTTGGTGACAATTCCGGTAGGTGCTTTATGTGCTGAGTTGTCAAGTGGTCCGGTTTTGTTGTCAGCTGCTCAAGTAGAGAAGGCGGTGAGAAAAGGGTGCCAGGCCTTCATTGTCTTCTTTTCAATTAGTGAGGATGAGGCAGGAGGAATTGAACAGATAGCTGTGGTGAGGGACTACCCCGAAGTGTTTTCAGACGAGGTTGCAGGACTACCTCCAGAGCGAGAAGTGGAGTTCTCCATCGAGTTGGTTCCGGGAACCACCCCAATCTCCAAGGCTCCCTATAGAATGTCTCCTTCAGAATTGGTCGAGTTGAAAAAGCAACTAGAAGAATTGCTAGAAAAGGGACTTATCCGACCAAGTGTGTCACCGTGGGGATCGCCGGTTTTGTTTGTGAGGAAGAAAGATGGTAGCTTGAGGCTGTGTATCGACTACCGACAATTGAACAAGGTCACAATCAAGAACAAGTACCCGTTGCCTAGAATTGATGACCTATTGGACCAATTAGTCGGAGCATCAGTTTTCTCTAAGATTGATCTGAGATCAGGATACCATCAGTTGAGGGTACGAGCAGAGGACATTTCGAAAACAGCCTTTCGAACTCGTTATGGACATTATGAGTTTTTGGTGATGCCTTTTGGACTAACAAATGCTCCAGCTGTCTTTATGGACTACATGAATCGGATCTTCCGACCTTATTTGGACAGATTTGTGGTAGTGTTCATCGATGACATTCTGATTTATTCTAGAAGTGAGGAAGAACATCGAGAGCATCTTCACATCGCACTACGGATATTGAGGGATCACCAGTTGTATGCTAAGCTGTCAAAGTGCGAGTTTTGGTTAAAAGAAGTGAAGTTCTTGGGTCATGTGGTGTCAGCTCAGGGAGTAGCAGTGGATCCTAACAAAGTGGACGCAGTACTTAAGTGGGAAGTCCCTAGATCGGTAACTGAGGTACGGAGTTTTGTGGGATTAGCTGGATACTATCGGAGGTTCATCCAAGGCTTTTCTCAGATTGCAATGCCGTTGACCAAGTTAACCAAGAAGGATCAACCGTTTGTTTGGACGGAGAAATGTGAATCAGCATTCCAAGAGCTGAAGACCAAGTTGACTACAGCTCCAGTGCTTACTCTTCCAATCCCCGGAGTACCTTATGTTCTTTACACCGATGCGTCACTAAAGGGTTTGGGTTGTGTGCTAATGCAGAACAATAAGGTGGTGGTATACGCTTCCAGGCAGCTAAGGCCACATGAGGAAAACTACCCAACCTATGACTTGGAGCTAGCGGCAGTAGTTTTTGCACTAAAGATCTGGAGGCATTATCTGTATGGCTCCCAGTTTGAAGTCTTCAGTGACCATAAAAGTTTGAAATATTTGGTGGATCAGAAAGAGTTGAACAACTAACAGCGTCGTTGGATGGAGTTCCTGAAGGACTATGACTTCGAGATTAAGTATCATCCTGGAAAAGCAAATGTGGTAGCGGATGCTCTGAGTAGAAAAGCAGTGCATGTGTTTTGCATAAGCTTAAAGGAACAATTCTTGCTTGAGGAGTTATTAGAGATCCCAATTGTACCGTCGGAGCAAGCTACTTTATGTGCAGTGCTTGGAGATTATGAATTATATCAGGATTTACGAGTGGCTCAATGGGAAGATGATCAGTTGGCAAAGATTCGGGTAGAATTGGAGGATGGCCCAGTACAAGACTATGAACTTGGAGATATGGGCATCCTGAAGTATAAGAACCGGATTTGTGTTCCCCAAGACGAGGAGATTAAAAGAACTATCCTAGAGGAGGCTCATCGAAGCCGTTACGCCATCCACCCCGGAGCAACCAAGATGTACCACGACCTAAAGCAGCAGTATTGGTGGCCCAACATGAAGAAGGAAGTGACTGACTTCGTACTTCGGTGTTTGACTTGCCAGAAGGTCAAGATAGAGCATCAACGACCTGGAGGTTTATTACAAGGGCTAGAAATTCCTCAGTGGAAGTGGGATAGCATCTCCATGGACTTCATTGTAGGTTTGCCGAGGACACCCGAAGGGTATGATGCTATTTGGGTGGTGGTGGACAGATTGACAAAATCTGCTCACTTTTTACCCTACAAAGTCAATTATACCTTGGAGAGAATGGCCAAGTTGTATATGGATGAAATCGTCAGGCTTCATGGTGTTCCGTCGAGTATAGTCTCGGACCGAGATCCGCGCTTTACTTCTAACTTCTGGAAGGCGGTGAATGCGGCTTTGGGTACTAAGTTGAAGTTCAGTACGGCATATCACCCACAGACCGATGGACAGACCGAGCGAACAATCCAGACGCTAGAGGATATGCTGAGGGCTTGTGCCATTGAATTCAAGGGGAGTTGGATTGATCACCTACCCTTAGCTGAGTTTGCCTACAACAACTGCTACCATGCCAGCATCCAGATGGCCCCTTATGAAGCACTCTATGGCCGGAAGTGTCGATCGCCTCTTTGTTGGATAGAACTGAGTGAAAGAACGGTTTTAGGACCAGACTTGGTGGATGCCACCACAGAGAAGATTGAGGTCATCAAGCAGAAGTTGTTGACCGCTCGGAGCCGACAAAAGAGTTATGCAGATAGGAGGAGGAGACCATTGGAATTTTGTGAGGGTGACCATGTGTTTTTGAGGGTCACGCCTACTACTGGTACTGGGAGGTCCATTAAAGCGAGAAAGCTATCTCCTCGATTTCTTGGACCCTTTGAAATTCTGGAGAGAATTGGAGAAGTAGCCTATCGAGTTGCTTTGCCGCCGCACTTGTCCAACGTACATGATGTGTTTCATGTGTCCCAACTCAAGAAGTACCACCTTGATCCGTCTCACATCTTAGAGCCTGAGGAGGTGGAGCTGGATGACAATCTAACTTACCAGGCGGAACCGGAAAGGATCCTTGATGTGAAGGACAAGCAGTTGAGGAATAAGACCATTCGATTAGTGAAAGTCTTCTGGAAGGGCATGAGTCCTGGTGATGCCACCTGGGAGACAGAGGAAAGGATGCGACGTGATTACCCTCGTTTGTTTTCTTAGTAAGTGCTTTGTGTTTGTTGTGTGGTGTTTTGTGTGATTGCTTGAATTTTAGGGACAAAATTCCTTAGTTGGAGAGAGTTGTAACATCCTAAGTTTTTATCGGGTTTTAATAGCCTCTTTTGGGTTGATTTTGAGGATAGATTAGTGATTTAATCTTGATCTGGGTGTTTGGGTTGAATTTGAGGTTTGTTGGAGGAATAGGTGAACGTACCCCTCTCAGGGTATGTTCGTCGCGGCACACCGGGAGTTTCAGAGGGGAGTGTCTTCTCGGGAAGGTTTGGCCGCGGCGAAGTTGTTCTGGTGGGAGAGGCTTCCCTTTCCGGAAGGTTTCGCCGCGGCGAAGGTAGGGGCATGCCGCGGCGAAGTTTTTCTGGGCGAGCGAGAGTTTCCTCTCGGGAATCTTTCGCCGCGGCGAAGTCGGGTTTTCAGGCGAGTAATCCCTCTCGGGATTAGTTCGCCGCGGCGAAGATTGGGGTTCGCCGCGGCGAAAGGTCGCGATTCTATATAGTCGCTGGAGGGTTCAGTTGTGCGAAAATTAGAAAATCTGAGGTGGAGAGAGAGGCTCTGCTAGGGTTTCGAACTTTTGGCTTGGAGGAGGCATTTCTAAGGATCCATTACCTCAAGTAAGTGATTTTAACCTCTAATCTATCTTCTTGATTGGAATTATAAGGATTTATGGTGAAACCCTAGGATTTTCTAGGTTGTGTTGGAATTGAGGTTTTTGACCGATTGTTTTGAGTTTAATTGATTGCATTGGGTTAGTTTAAGTATTTAATCGGCGTAGTTTTCTTGGATTTAAAGAATCTTGAGTTTTTGGAGTTAGGGTTTATGGAAATGGATGTTTAATCGGTTTAGATTTGTTGTTGGAACCTTAATTGCTCAAATGAGATGTTGGAGGTTGAATTCCTATAGTGGGTCCTTGAGGTTTGAACTCTAATTGATGCTTGGAAGGAGACTTGATGTTTTAATAGACTTTGAGGACTTTGGAGTGTTGTTTTGATAGTTATACCCTTTGAGTTGGGTAGAGTTTTGATGGGAGATAGGAATTGTGTCCCCAAGTGTTGTTTTGGCCACATTATTAGTTTGAAAGCTAATATATGATGGTTGTGTGTTTGTGTGCTTGTGTAGACCGGTTGTGAGTCTTGGTGGTGCACGGGGCCACATCGTTGGTTTGTTATTCCTTACTCAGGCGAGAGGTAACCACTTTCCAATCCTTAGTACTTGCTTCTGTGGTATTGTGAGTAGATTTATGTTTTGTGCTCTAAGTAGTGATTATGTTCAAACTGTATGTTGTGTATAAAACAGAAAACCGTCTTGTGGGGTTTTGACTAATGATGAATGAATCTTGGAATTGTGAAAGATATGCCACTGAATGAGGTTAATTGTGAAATGATTATTACTCTTTGATTATGATTTGAGCATGATGCATGATTTGGGATTTGGTGAGAGTTTGATAGTTACTACCACGTGGTAAGGCCTCCATTAATGCATGATGGTTGGCTTAGTACGTCCCCCATAGTGAGGGATAGGCCTTTTGGCTCCCTACGTCCCCCAGAGTGAGGGATAGGCCTTTTATGGCTCCTTACGTCCCCCATAGTGAGGGATAGGCCGGCTTCGGCTCCTGAAAATCCCCCAAAGTGAGGGATTTGGTTGATGGGATTGCATCATTGCATTTGCATGAATTATTGTGGCTATCGTTATATTATTTGTGAACTACCCCACTTGACACCTCACGAGCACCTATTTAGTAGTACCTAGTATTGGAAAGGTTGGTTACTGGGACTTTGTCTCACCCCGTGGTTTACAATGTTTTCAGGTGAAGGTTCCAGGCGTGGGCCATCGGGAAGAGACGCAGAGGCTTGAGCTTGGTTAGCTTTAGGCCTCTAGCATTTGTATATGTATGACTAGTATATATTGCCACATTTAGGACTGTTTTTTTTTATATAATTGATTACCCGGTCTTGATGTAAACTGGAGAGATTGTATCTCCTTATTTTGGTTGGCCGGAGGCCATTGCTAGTGTTTGATGAACTCTGGATTATATGGTTGAAAACTATCTAGATGGGCTGATTTTGATGTATGTGTTACCCGGGCCGGAGGCTCGGAGACCCAGTAGATATGAATGGATTATTTTAGTTGCATGCAACGTCTATCGGGTTGACCCGAGTTTGAAAGTCAACTTCTAAAAATATGAAATTTTCCTTCTACTATGGTAGCTCGTTTTAACAGATTTTCCTTTTCTACCATAGTAGTGATTTTATGATGAGTTATAATGTTTTGGGAGGTTAAGGGTCTTACAACCTTTGCCTGGCATGGTTCGCTCTTGCGAACATAATATAACCCTTGTGACAGAGAGTCACATCCACTTTCGGAGAGGTACTTCGTGGTCAAGCTTTCCCCATATTTAATTCCTGTTAGGGCACACTCCTCACTTCCATATCCCTAAAAAAAAAAGGCCTCTCCACTTTGAGTTACACAATTCTATAGGCAGTGGCATTCCTTATTAGGAACTTCGTTTCTCGAATTTCATATTAGCATGGGTGCTTAGGTTGCACACTCCAACATCCTTAGGCTTTAGGCATCATCAAGAACTTTTTCATCCCTTATGACATATTCGTTCCCAATACATTCATTAACTATCACATTCTTATCTATTTCCGTTTAACTGTATCGTCAAGAGGGATCTTGCCTGACTCTACTCTTTCTAACCTTCTCTACCTCTTGACCAATCATTCCTATGGTCAGGTATTGATCATTATATACTAATCACATCACATAGCAAACATTTAATCACCTTACTGTGTTGTGTCTAGGCCAGGCACCTAAATCATCATCGATTATTCATTCAATATCATCTATTCTCTATCCCTCTTGGTTTACTATCCTTTAGGGGTTTCTACCTCTATTCAAGGATTTGAACAAACCTCAAGCAAATTGTCCTGTTACCTTATCTCTATTGAGGTCACATCGATTACTTAAGGTTTAGGTTGTCATCCTGCTTTCCTATTAAGGTATAGACTTTTACCCTTACCAGGCTTATTGTACTCTCAGCCATTACCTTCTGGGGGGTCTTTTAACAGTGACTACCTATCTCTTAAGTTTCTTTCTGTCATTTCTTGCTTCTCCTCTTTATCCATTTTTCCTGGAGAAATCACCTTAATCTCATAACCTTAGTTAGATCAATCCTAGTAACCCATTATTCTACTGTACTCTGATACTAAAAATATCACACCTCTCTTTATAACCCATTATACATCAATTGGAACTAATATAAGTCATTTCATAACATGTCCGGGAGAAAAATTTAAAATTCATGATTTTACTGTTCATCCTATCCGTACATTGTTTATCTGAAAATGGGCTAACTTTGAAAATTCATAACTAATTTTAGAAAAATTGAAACAATGTGGTTCCAATTTTCACGCGAAGCTTGCTAAGAGTTCTATGGGGAAAAAATACTCATTGGGTCCAATTTCATCTAGAATAATTTTAGGAAATTCGTCAAAATGCACTGTTCATTTGGTAAATTTTTGAATTTTCAGTATTTTTGCCCAACTTTGGAATGCAATAACTCTTTAGTACAAAACTCCAATTTTAGTGGTTTACCACTTGATTATTAAGGTTTCTATCCTTCTCTAAGCATCACATGGCTGGACCGAATTTTACAGTATTTTCCCATAATTTTTCAAGCCAAAATCATAATCCAATCAATGTAAAACTTAAGGATAATGATGCTTAGACATACCTTAATGTTTTCTTGGTTTAATTTGGATGATTCCTTGCCTAAAACACTCAAGAATTTTGAAGGAATAGGGCTGGAGCTACAGTGATAGAACCTCCCCTTGTTTTTCCAATTTTCCAACATTTATTTGTATTTTTGGAGGGGTTATTTATAGACCAAATAATCTACCATTTTCCCTTTAATTAGCATGCCCAAAATGACAGATAAGAGGCTGTGTTGGCAGCCATCAAGTGCCTCAAACCTTTAGATCTCACCATGTGGCTTTTATCTAGATTTTTCCAAGCATTTATCCATAAATTTTGCATTTTATGTAATAAAAATGGAGGGACCTGGAAGATGCACAAAATTGGGCTCTTATTGGGCTCAATGTGAGCCCCAAAAATGGTTTGAACTGGCCCAAAAAGCTGACCCACAAACCAAATCACTATTCTTACCAATTTAAAACTTTATCGGTTACTATTCACTAGTAATATTTCATAATTTTTTCAGACCTCTAAAAATTTATTTCTCTCCATGATAATTCACCTTTTAATATGGTAATATGATCTGAAAAATTTTAGAATTTTTTGCCACCTCTAGATATTTATTTTGAATTTTCTCTGATTAGGCCTCTATCGGTAGTTCTAAGGGAAAATAAATTCCCTAAAATTAATTTCTAAGCTTTCAAGGCCTAAAACCAATTTTATAAATTCAAATAAATATTTAGATAGTTTATCCATCAATCTCCCAAATTTATTGAGGCCTCTAACTAATTAAAATAATTATTTTTCCTGATTTTCTAATATTTTCCTGAAAAACCTCTATTTACAAGAAATTTCATAATAATTTATTTTCACTGAAATTTTATTTTTAGGGCTTCAACTGAGTTTCTAAAACCTCTATTCTACACTTTTTCTATTTTTCAGGGATTTTTTTAGAATTTTTTCTAAATTTTTCCGTTTTGTCTTTTCTAGATCGATAATTACAGAAATGCCAGCCCGGACCTTATTAGGATTTCACATCAAAAGTTGTTTCATTTCTCCATCTAGTTCCTACATTGACCCTTATCCTAATTTTTGATTTCTTATAACGATGTGAAAATTCTTGGGATATGATAGAGGTTGCGTGCAAATTTAAGTAAAACAAAGGAATTATAATTGTTGGTGAGTAAATTTTCTTAAGAAACCCGGTTATAAATATTCTATGCTGAATATCCAAAAAAAAAAAGTGTTTATATCCACCATTCATGCAATGGCAGATCCAAGAGGAGCAAAGCGACTTGGGTTTGTTTGCCCCTTATTTCACATTTCATTGAAAAGATATTCGATTTCCTTAGTAAGTAATATTAAATAGCCCCGCAATTTGATTTATTTGAAGTTTCAACCCTCCAATTATTCATCTTTAGATCTATCCATGGGAATAAAATTTATCTTCCAACATCAATCCCTCATATCTGGTCATACAGGTGGAAATAAAAAAAAAAAGAAAAAAAGAACACCTATAAAAATGAATGTGATAAACCAAGAGAAGATTAGTCAAAGAAAGCAGGAAAAAATTACTACTTCAAACTCCAATCCAAATCTTGAACATAAAAGCATGATATCTTCCCCATTAAATCCTTGGCTAATGCCATTGAAAGTCAGAAATTGTTTATTTCGTTCTTTTTCAAAACCATTCATTAATTCACAATATAATTTCTTAGCATACGGTGACAATATTGACATTGTATATGCAAGATCTAGAGAATTATGAGTCAGGATAAATTTATAAAGATACCTTATTCTGTTATTCCATCAATCTGATTTATCAACAACATATATCCTTTTCTCAAAGCTTTGCCATCATCTTCTTCATCTAAACCTTCTATGTCTAAAACACTTGAAGCAACGAAAGAAAAACCTTATATTTTGAATGGATTTTTCGGCCGCTTTTTGAGCTTCTACAGCTAAAATGGTATATGTAGTGTAAGAAGACTAAAGGTTTTCTTTTGGCTCAAAAGGAGGTCACCTAGGGTTTGAAAACTAGGGTCCATGATGTCACGCTAGTACACGTGTGCAGTACGTGTGGATTGAAAGCAATCAAAAGAATTTTTAAGTCCAATATCATTTGAAAATTTTCTAACATATATTTATAGCTACTCATAGCAAATGAAGCTGGCAAAAAAAAAAAATGTCAAATCAAATTTTATACTAAAATATGTGCTTTAGATATGTTAAAAAATATATAAAATTTATAACAGAATTTGTGATAAATGGTTTTTCTTCTAAAATTCTACAAAAAAATTTTGTGCCAGATAACAAAGTTTTCTAATCCATAAAAAAATCAATTTATAGTATGTTTTTCTTAATTTCCACAGTAAATTTCCGTTGCTATGAAAGGTTGCCAAGCTTGCTATCTCTAGTTAACCAAAAACAAATCCATACATGTATCACCCTTTTAAGTGGGAATAAAAATTTCGATTGAAATTGATTTTTTAAGAAATATTTTTAACTAATTCTACCATGACACCTAAAATAGTAAAAATTATATTTGATTAAAAACATTTAACAATACGTAATTTTTCTGTTCAAATTTATAAAATGGCAAACAACCTTGAGAAAGAGTGGGAAGGTGATGAAATAAGAGTCAAACCCAATCCAAATATAAATCAAATTCCAACTGTTTAGCACATGTAGATTTAATACAATCAAGAGAGTTTATAAGTCCCAGAGTGAATTGAAAATTCGCATCACAATGCAAGGTGGCCAAGCTTGCTAGCTCTAGTTTGAAAACACATCCAACTCATGAACATATCACCGTCACTTTCAAGTGCAGATTAAATATGCCATCGAAATTTTTTTCTATACCAAGAACTTGTATTTTAGAGATACTAAAACATAACATCAAATTTGTAACAGAATTTGTGATGAATAGTTTTTACCATAAATTTTTTGTGTCGGACAGAAGAATTTTTTATCACCAACAAACTAATTTACAGTAAGTTTTTTTTATAAAAAATTTCATTTAATATTAATATTTAATAATAATTTAATATTTTTAATAATAATTTAACATTGATAAATTATGCCCATTGTGAATTTCATTGTAATGCAAAGTGGCAAGGTTTGAAGTCATATCCTCAATTTTGGAGCTAGAAGGTCAAAAATATACTTAAAATTTTTTGTAACAGAAAAAAAACTCGTACTCTCCTAGAGACTAAGTCACACTTAAAGATTTTTATGAGGCTAAAGTATATACTATTTTTAGAAATGCAGGGAAAGTCCAAGAGATAAAATTAAAATAAAAGAAATTGGGCACCCCAAAATTATTTGGGTTTGATATTGTCCCAAAAGTTTAAAATCAAAATAATTTTGCCCCTTACCATTAAAAATATTGATGGCAATGTCATTATTGAACAGATAACATTAGTTTTTAGTAATAAGAGACCAAATTACTACGGTTTTAAAATTCTAAGATAATATTGAAGTTAACAAAGTTTAACTGTCAAGCGTTACTAAGTGAAATTTTTGAGACAAATTTGCAACTTAACTCTATACTTTATTTAAGATTATTTTTTAAGCAGACTTAACATGTCACGTAAAAAAAAAAAAAAAAGCATGACCGGCGTATAAATATTAACACAAATCTCCTTGAATGTTTGGTCATCCCAATTTGTTTGGTTACATAGCGAAGTGATAGTATAATTTTATATGTTGGACTTCTCATGCTTCTATATATTATTACCTTACCCTACAATTTTAGAGCCACTCGTCCTGGTTTAATAATGGATAATAATTAATAAGAAAAAAAAACTGGAAATTGCTTCATTTACAGACCTCAAAATAATTGAAACATCTTGAAGTATGCCAATAATATAAGTCTATAATGGGCAAGAAGTTTAGTTTTGGAGCAATTCCCGAATCATATATTGAGCTTAGCTATTTATGTAAATCCCATAATAACGTAATTGGTGAGCAAAGAACTTCTTCAAATACTTCCTCTCAGAATCACTGAAGCCTTGAAATTCAATTTCCACTTCATAGTGTCTCCAGCATTTTATGGGAATATTATAGCAGCACCCTCCTACCTTCTTCATTTTCTTACCATATTTAAACTGCAATATTTTCAAATATCCACTTCAATTACTGCCACTAAAATTAAGATATATAGCAAGTAGTCATAGGATAACCCAAAAATTCTCCACCAACAAGAATAATAAAGCAATACTGCCTCCCATTCTTAATATAAGAGTTAGATAACTAATTTGCAAATATTAAAAAAATTAGTTAAGTTACTTATTTGTAATAAATAAATATTGTCATCTCTAAAATATCTTTGTTAATTAATCATATATATTAGAATTACTCATTGATGAAAACTTCTTAACATGTGTAATCATCATGAGAATTACTTGAGAGTAAAATGGATAAGTATTGGACACAAATTAAAATATACTGGGGTCTTATATTTAAAATTATAGCTATTATATTAAGGACTAGAGGTAGTAATATATATCATACAGTAAATTGAAAGAAACTAAGGTTATAAATACAAATCAAGCATATATGTGAAAATGGTTGAGTAAAAGATAAATTATCAATGGAACATACCTTTAAGATGCTCATTGTCTTTGTGGATTGGGAGTATAATATTATAGTCTGAGGCTTCGACATCAATTGAAACAAAGTTTTCAACACTCTGGTCAATGTTTGACCACTTGGTAACGGATCATCACTCGCTTCTAATTTTAAGTGCCTCAAATCATATAGTGAAGATAAATTGCCTATATGCATATGGTGTTTTGAAACGATCATATCCTTCAAAATAAACCAAATCAAACAAAATGAACATCTGACATCAAATAACTAAGAAGGGAACTATATATTTATATATACACATATTTACTTTGGTAAGTTTTATTTGGGTTTGTGAAAATAATTACATACCTCAAATCTGTGGCAAGATAGAGAGAGGTCTTTGAATTGATTACAGGAACTAAGAAAGCGATTCACTAACATCAAGTCTGATGCAGATATACCAAATGGCAATGTGATGCTTACTTTGCAGTTGGCTGATAAAACAAACATCGAGTAATGCCATAAACTTCCACGGTAGTAGAACTCAAGTAAGTTGGGAACATTGACAACTACCTCATTTAGTTCCAAACAATTACACAACGATAACTTCTTAAGGTTGTAGTTTTCAAATTGCATCTTCTCCAACATATTGCAATTGCGTATTTCTAGATGTTCCAAACAACATAAGCCCCGAATTGTTTGGTTCAACCACTCATCGGTTATGGTTGTTGCTCTGGTCAGTTTCAAAACCCTAAGAGCTAGACAATCTGAGATATCTAATGTACATTGTTGGAGTTCATCATATCTATGACCCTCAAACTTGAAACTATGCAAGCTTTCCCCCTTCAATATTTGAATTGCTTTCAACCCTCTGCAACATTTCACTTCAATTTTCTTCAGTGACGATGAGGATGAAACCTTTATAGTTTGAAAACCATCACAACACTTGAATAGTAGTTCTTTTAACTTTGGGCATGTTATAAAAGCATCAACCGATGAAACTCTTATCCAAGTGAGCTTAAGTAAAGTCAAGAACTGTGAGGAAAATAGAGGACGAATTGAGTCATAATTCACATTCACAACAATGTTACCCATATCTCTTTGATCAAAGACCAAGTGATCATCCGTCTCTATGATACTTAGCTCTTTAACATTGTGTTTAATGGAAAAGTTTAGTAGCACATCAAACACCTTTGGATAATGATGGGAATTATTGAATATTCCCCTTTTCAAGGAGAAATAGGGAAAAATACAGGATGTGTTGATGTAAGATAAGCTGAGCTTGTGCAAGGAACCCTTTATGTAAGGGCTGCGAAGTTGGAGGGTTTTCTGGACAATGTTGAAGAAGGTCTGATTTTCATATAAAAGGTCCTCTAATGAACTGGATTTGTAACTGAAGTTTAGGGTTGGGAATGAAAGCCATGAAGAATAGAAGGACTTGGATAAGACACTGAACTTGACTGCTTCTTCATAAGGAAGCAAATGCATGATTTGGTGGATGACATGATTAGGTAGATCTTCCAGCTCTATATTATTGTTCACAGTGTTATTAACTTCACACTTTTCTGTTGATTCTTCCATTTATATATGGTCATGATCCTAGCAATCATATCAAATATGAAATATCAGAAACCTTATTTATTGGTAGATGTGTGTGTGTGTGTGTGTGTGTATACACATAAATAAATATATATGTTCATGTATATAATAAAAGAAAAAAAACCATACACAAAAAATGATTCAATTATCAGTTATCAAGTATAAGAGAAAAGGTAAGCTATTGATAAAAGAAAGATCGGTTCTGCATAGGCACCATGGGTCTAGCGAAAAGGTTTAAATCATCACTGAAAGATGTGCTATATATATTTAATGGGTGACAGTGTTAGACATGATTGTTTTTAATATGAAGATGCTTATGTTTAAAAAAAGAAAAAGGAAGATTCTGCAGTGTAGTAGCCAATAATAAACCACATAGTATAAACTAAATAAAGCATTATACACACATATATTAAGTGCGTCGAGAATGAGAGTATTTCCAACAGATATAAATTTCACATCGCTGAAAGAATCTTGACTCTTCATCATCATTATATTTGCGAAGCAACTAATTCTATTAATCCATTATGCAGAGTTGTGCAGTTGGACTACACACACATAATCTCAACGATTGCGCTTTAAGTCAAAACGATGACACTAAGAGACAAACATGAAAAGATGGACTGAAATATGAATAAGAGATGATTGTAGGTATATACCTTTGAATATCATCTCAAAGATGATCGTTCCTATTCCAGATCGACTCCCTTTCTCCTCCTCACCAAATTCCTTTGATGGCCCCTTTTTTATCATGCTTTGATGCTTTGATTTGATTTGATGGCTTTTTTTTTTACCCAAAAAAAAAACAGATTTGATGGCTTTTTTATGTGGAGCACGAATGATTTGCAAAATTTTAAATTAAATGGGGTCAAATGAGAATATTTGTAGATTTTTTAATGATAATCCTTTTGAAGGCGATAAATTTTGTCTTTTAGAATTAGATTTTCTTATTTTTATTATTTTTCACTTTTGACTCAAATCTATTATCTATTTATCGGTCTATTATCTTATCTATTATTTATCACCTATATCTAGAGTAGAGTCCTTGGCAGACCTGCAAGCAGAACATGCCACGTGGCAACCCTCCCAATCCAACACATGGAAACACCCAATTCTCTTAATTGAAATAAAATATTTAGTCAACTTAAAAAATATAATTACTAAATCTTAAGGGAAAAAGACAATAAAACCCTCTCAAAAATATCAAAAGAGAAATTAGAATGAATGAATTTTAAAATTTCAAATCAAACTCCCTGTACTATTTTGAAATTTTAAAATGTTATGAAATAACAACACTGTTCAAGTAGTCATAGTAACTATTTTTTATAGCGATTGACTACTCTAATTTCACTGTTAACTAATTTTGTTTTCAAAGCTCTAATGACTACTTTTATATGACTATTAACTATATAAGAATACTAAATAACTAAACAAAAGTAGTCACTAGATTTTCTATAATAATTAATGTATTATTTGAATTTTTGAAATAAAAATAGTCAATAGCGAAACCAGAATAATCAATAGCTAAATAAAAGTAGTCATTTGAGTTCTAGAAACAAACATAATAATTAATATGACTGGCCACAAGAGGAGTCGCTGACATTGAAGCTCCAGTGGTCGGAAACTAACTAAAGAAGCTGAGGTGTCAGTCTTTTAAAAAGAAGAAGAAGAAGAAGAAATAATGAAGGGCATTTGTGTCATTTTTTAATATTTAAAAATTCCAAAACAGTATACAAAATCTGATATAGGATTTTAAAATTCACTTATAGATTCAGCAATTTCTAGGATATTTTGTTTTATTTTTCTCAAATCTTAAACCCAAAATCCTAAAAAATCGTAATGAGACAAAATATATGATTTTACTCCCAAGCCATCTTATTAGATTTTGTTTTGGTCTTCAATGATTGACTATGTTGCGTTTTGCTACGAAAGTTGAAGAGTAACTAATACTCAAACTTTTCACAATATTTAAATTATGAGCCGTATCTTTAGATGTTAAATTTGGATTTTTTTATACATAAAAATTTTAAAACTACTCACATTTAAAATTTATAAAAGATTCATTAAACTTAATTGCATAATAGTCATTTCATTAAAATAAACCTCTTCAAAAATAAATTATTAAAGTTGGGTAGAAAGCAGGCTCCTTCAAGTGCGATAAGTGACGACACCGAGAGCAGCCCATTTTATATAATTAAAATAATAATATTTAACAATTTTGAATAAATTCATCATTAATGTCATGTATAAGTAAAAAAAATTAATAAATAGCATGTTAATAAATAAATAAATAAATCTCAATAAAATTCTGCTAAATACTTATGTTTAAATTAAGGCTTACGCTTTTAACAAATTTATATTTTGGTTATAAGGCTTAATTTAGGATTTTTAAATGTTATTAAATAACTAAAATACAATTCGTTAACTAAAAAATTAATTATTTTACTCTTCTCAAATAATCTCTCATCTCTTATGTTTATTTTTTAGAACCAAAAAACACATAAGTAATTTTATAGTGTTTTGTATATGTAACTCAAACTTTCAAAAATATTCTAACATTTTAAATTACAACATAAATAGCATTGAAATAAATATTTTGATTTCTTGTTTGTAAATATTTATTTTAAGATCTCAAAATATTTTAATTGCAAGAAATATTTAATGTTAGGTTCTTATAATTAAGGATTCCTACCCGAAAACATAATTTACAACAACTTAATATTAAATATTTTTTGTAATTAAGATATTTTAAAATCTTAAAATAAATATTTGCAACCCGAAAAAAAATATTTAGCTAAAGGGTACTTATAATGTAATTTAAAATGTTTGATTAAAATATTTTTTTGAAGGTTTTAGTTATATATACAAATTTTAAACAATACAAAATTATTTATGTTTTTTAGTCTCAAAATAATCATAAGAGATGAGGGAACACTTGGAATGGATAAAATAATCAATTTTTCTTTTTGATCAAAAGTGTAGCTTGAATTTGGATTTAGGTATTTCAGTTAAATTTAATTAGAATTTTCCCATATAAATAATGCAATTTATTAAAAAACTTGAAAATCACACGAGGACAAACAACAGACATGGCCATGTCGACCATTTAGGTGAGATCCAATAAAAAGCGAACACCTCTTGCTGGAAAGAAGACTTCAAGATAATTTTAGATGGGGATGGAAATTCAACAAACGAAACATCCAACGTTATCTACAAATGAGTCTTTATAATTTAAAAAAAAAAAAAACTAGTTTTGCTATCATATGATATAATCATACGTGTAGTTTAACCCACAGACTGGTAACTTTTAGATTGGTGACTATATTATTTATTTTTACATACATTGCATATAATATAATCATACGTGACTGGCACCGGACTTGCACAGTTTATCACAGTTCAAACTTCCACGTTGGCAATGTATAATTAATACGGCATGAATAAAATTTATAGCAGTGGTAATTTTACATATTTAGTTTTTGTAACCATTTTTAGTACTACTCTTTTGGTCCAATTTATAAGGCAGATTCTAATTCAATCTGATCCATTTATCCGTAGAGCTATTTACTTGGTTGTAGACATTCTTATGGCACCTCTAACAGAACAACAAACAGTCAGTTTTGAAGGAACTTAATGCGAACTTCTTTCAAATATGAACCTATTTGATTCAGAAAAGGAATAACTTGAATGAGTATCTTAGTTTCAATTCAAACATGGGTTATTTGATTCCCACATCACGTTCTAAGAAATATTTACCATCTAAAAATAGGAAAATGAAATACTTATCCAATACTAGATATAAAACCTATTTTATACTTAATTTACACTATAAAATGGGTCTTATATTTAAGACCAGAAGAGTATTAGTTTAACGGAAAGAGATCCATTAAGAAAAAGGTTGGGGTTAAATTTAAACTTCAAAATGTCAAGAATAGTGTGTGCAACTAATTCAAAATTTAGGGATTTTATATAATTAATGTCAAGAATAGTTTGTGCAACTAATTCAAAATTTAGGGATTTTATATAATTTAGCCTTTTACTTTTATGATTTTTTTTCTTGTTCATTCTGACAACTTCTTTATGAATATTGCCTGGGTAGAATAAGTAAATAAATAAATTGAAAGGGTCTGGGACATTTATTCGACTTGATCTGATTGTAGTACAACAGCCTAGGTAAGAGTGGCACAACAGATACACTAGAAAAAACTGAAAAAAGAGAAGCGATAATCAGAAAGCTCAATGGTTATGATAAAAAGAAAGGGCTATAAACACCTCATATTTATAGGGTCAAGGCGAACGTAATTTATGAAGGTGTAATCACACGTATTTTATTATTGTAAGATTTTCAATTGCCTTTTAATTCAGAATCGAAAATTAATGCCTAATTGATTTTCCCTCAATTCTCAATCGAGACCTTAATACATTATTGATTTCCCAGTCATTCATTCATGATCCCTTAATGATGATTTATTTTCTCAATTGACTAGGATTTGTTTAATCAGGGACATTCTTTACTCTTAAATCAAATAGTCCAACCTATCGATACCGGATTTGGACCCAAAATCCAATAGTATGCGTTTGACTAATTATTTTAACAATTTAAATGACTATAATTCCAGTCCTTGCATAATAAAATCAATAATATAAGATATGCATTAACTAATCAGTTTTTTGCTATCCAGTAAGTACCACCACGTAAAATCAATAATAAAATCAGTTTTTTGAGCCAAACAAGTAATATGCATTAACTACTCAATCACATAAAATCAATTTTGCGTTGCGTAAGCTGCCTTCAACAACATCCAAGCACCCTGTTAAACCTTATTATTTTCTCAAACTTAGTTCAAGCTTCGTGCGAATAATTGCATAAATATCATATTTTGCAGAAATGCTAGAGAAATATAAATATCTCTATATGGTCTGCGAAATTGAACCATATTAATTACATTGAAGTGGATTTTTCCCTTGCATTGCGCATAGGGAAGTCAATTCTAGTTGTGTACGTGTGTATTGTATGAGCAAACTCAACCCATATCTTAATGACAAACAAATCAGCATCTTTAGCTACATCAAGTTCAATGCTTATAACTGATATGCTGTTAAAATGTAAATATCAGCTCAGCTAATTACTGGATAGCAAATTAAATACAATCTCCTAAATATAAGATATAGTTTGTAGTGTAAACTACACTACAAATTAGATTTTATATTTGGGACTGGAGGTAATATACAATAAAAGAATGTAATTACAGCCTAACTATAGGCACTATTAGTTTATTCACGCTTATAACTTTTTCTTTCCTGGTTTTCTAATGCTTACTATCCCACACAAATGCTTCTTATCAAGTTGCTTGTCTAATAGATGCCAAGATTTCACTATATATATATATATATTCCCACCACTGAATCAATATAAATCTCAGACACTATTTTCCCTAATGAAACATATTAATCATGCAAGTCATATACGATGGCGACAATGTTGGTTCTCGACTACGATGAGGGAAAGACGCGAGTTCTTCTTCTCCTTCTCCTCCCCATTGCTGCAGTCTCTCAAACCTCCTTTGCTTCCCAATGGTTGGCTTCATTGATAAAGTTCTGTTGAAATGAATCTGCCCAGTGTAAAGAAAAACCAATTAAGTTGCTTTAATTTCCTTTATTTCCTGATTAACTGAAACTGCTATTCCACTCAAATGCTTCCCATCAAGTTGCATGCACATACAGTTCAAACTGCGAGTGAGCCTCTTTTTCAGCCTAAAAAAAAATTGAAGAGAAAAGATATGCTATTTCTAATTCTTAATATAAAAGCTAGATAACTAATTTGAAGATATTAAGAAAATTAGGTAAGTTAATTATTTGTCACAAATGTTTATTGGCATTCATAAACTATCTTCTTTAATAGTATGTATTGGATGATTGGAATATAACCACCCCTTAGTAGGAACTCCTTACAATTAATAGAAATATTTTAGAGCAAAATGGGAGAGAAAGTGAATTGAACTCTTATATTTAGAACTAAATCTAATGCTCAACTAGTTCTTATATTAAGGACTTGAGGTAGTATCTTGATGGTAATTAAACATAAGAAACAAATTGGAGTTATGAAGTTTAATAGTAGGGAGAGAAAAAAATAAAACCTAAACTTTATAATTGCAAAGCTAATAAGAAACCAAAAAAAAGAAAAAGAAAAAAAAAACCAATAACATACAATAAGATTTGTATCAGCATACTCGCCCCATATTTTGATGGCAAGAAAATACACCTATAATGTAGAATTTTCATTGAAGATCTAAAAATAATTTATGGGCAAAACTCAAAATATTGTTATCGGGAAGAACTACAACAAAAATTGAAAAATACAAGTCACTATAATTTGTCATTCGTTTACTACTACCTCCAATCGTTAATATGAAAACTAATTGACTAATTTGAGTAGATTAAATACATTAGTTAAATTAGTTATTTTAATAAATAGGTTTTGTCGTCCTTAAAATATCTATGTTAATCATAGGTATTAGCTACAACTATTATTTCATGAAATCCTTTACATGTGCAATTACTACAAATGACTATTTTAAGAAAAAAATAGATAAATATAATAAACAAAGTAAATTGAAGTATTATATTTAGAACCAAAATTAAATTTCAAACTACCTCATATAGTAATATTTAATTTCTAGAATGAATGTTCACTTCATCTAACAGGAAACTAAACACAGAAAATGGGCAAAGGGACCGGGTTAATGAGTTTGTCCCTTATTTCACTTTTATTTGATATTTGATTTCCTTTGCAACTAATGTTAAAAAAATAACCCTCCAATTATTCATCTTTGGATATGCAAATGTAAGCGCTAAAATAGTTCATCTTTCTTTTGACCAAAAAAAAAAAAAATAGTTCATCTTTCTTTCTTTGTTTTTTTTTTTTGGCCGTCTAAAGAAACTGGAACAAACTATTCAAACTCTAATCCGAAATCTTAAACGTAAAACCCTAATATCTTGCCCATAAAATCCTTAACTAATGGCGCACTGGAACTCAACAATTGTTTATTTCGTTGTTTTCCAAAATCATTCATTAATTCACTGTATAATTTCTTACCATGTGACGACACTATTGATGTTATATATGCAAGATCTAGGGATTATGAATCGTGATAAATTCTATAAATACCTTAACTTGGTATTCCATCGATCTGAATCATAAATGACATGCCTTCTTTCCTCAAAAGCTCTTCACCATCATCTTATTGATCTGCTAAGCCTTCTATGGCGGATATATCTAGATCACAAGAAGCATAACCACAGAAATGCTTTGAAGGAAGTTTGACAGCCGCTTTTCTAACTTCTAAAGCTAAAGTGATATATATATATATATATATAGAGAGAGAGAGAGAGAGAGAGAGAGAGTTAGAAGACCAAGGGTTTCTTTCAGCCCGAAAGTAAGTCACTTACGGTTTGAAAACTATAGTTCGTGAAGTGTGGGGTTGTGCACATGTTTAGCACATGCAGATTTTTTTTTTTGGTAAGATAGTGCATGTAGATTTAATATAATCAAGAGAAATTTTTTTTTTTGGGTCAAGCAATCAAGAGAGTTTTTAAGTTCATTTTTATCTTGTTTATTTGTAGCTAGTCATCAAATTTTATACCAAATGGGGTGTTTGAGACATATTAAAAGAAAATATCCAATTTTTGAAAGAATGTGTGATGAATAGTTTTTTATTAAAAAAAATCAACCAAAAATTTTGTACCAGATAGAATTTTCCGTGGCAATGAGGTGGCCAAGCTTGAGAGCACTAGTTTAACTGAAAACGCATCTAATCTCGTAAACATATCACCACTCTTAAGTGCAAATTAAAGATGTGATTGAAATTGTCTTCTATGAAATATTTTTCACTAATTGGGCCATGACTCCAAAAATTAAAAAAAATCTAATAGAAATATCTAAAATTCACAATTTTTTGTTAAAATTTAAAATGGTCAAAACAACCTCAAGAAATGGCGGGAAGGTGATGAAATGAGTCAAATCCAAGTGTAAATCAAATTCTTCCCAAATTTCATCTTGGATGAGTGTTATTTAGGACGAGGCTATTCGATTACAAAAATTTAAGATACATTTGCAAACTGAAACCTTAGTTCAAATTATTTCAAGAAAACATAATTAAATTACAAGCTTTAATTAGCTGCATATAAACTCACAGCCTTGAAATTATATGCACCAACCAAAAATGCGTGGACGTGTTCGTTTCTATTTTTTTGAGTTTCCATCGTTGAAATGAAAATAAATAAATGATTTATTAACAGCAAATACAGTATGAAGAGCAAGCCTTAGTATACTCTACAGATAGTTTACCGATGCCAGCAGCCTCTTCTTTTCTTTGCTGTGGTTTATTAATAATGTTGTCCCACACAAAGGCTACCCGATAAGTTGGCTTCCGATATGTATTCGAAGATATTATATATATATATATATATATATATATATCTGTGTGTGTGTTGTGTAATATTGCCACTGAACTAATAATACATTAAACAATCAAAACTCCGCACCTATATATTACCAACAAAGAGTTGGTCTAGTGGCGTAAGGCCTGCTAGATCTCTTTAGGTCTTGAGTTTGAGTCTTAGGGGAGACACCTTTGTGGAGAGAGGAAGCCATGAACCCCAAATCGGATTAGTCGGTTGCTTGGACACCTTTGTAGGCTTCTTTGCATTTCTTGTTGTTACTCTGACGTTCTCTAGATGATTTCCCTGAGCAATGAAGCTATGAGACAAATTAAGAACCCTCCAAGTCTTGTAAATGATTCACCCCATTCACCCTTTCAGGACTCAGTATCATAATCTTGGGCACATAATTCATCAGTGTTTTAGTAAACTGCCAGGTGAAATAGCAAGTTATGTCCAGTTCAGACAAGTTGCTGCCTCATTTTCCAAGGCGAAATAGCAACCTCTTTCATCTTTAGTGCCCTTCCCACATTTGCATTGCTTGATCAATTCCTGTTTCTGTAAGTTTAAGTGGAGTCCTGATGGAACAATCCGCTTCAGATTACGACCACTCCCACTACAAATAAGAGTATATGAAGCATTAGAACTTTCAGAATATTTATTTACTAAGGATAAGTATTAAAGGAAACAGACTGGTCCATAGTAAATTATCAGTCAAGAAAATTCTTTTCATCATAAAAAGTCCTCAATCTAAACTAATCAAATGTTACACTTGAATTTAACTCAAGGGCCCATCTAATGTATCATATCCAGTGGACCACCGAGTAAAGTTTTGGTCATAATGTAAATTATGCTTATTCTTTACAAGTGGTTTTCTTATTTCAATCAAATAGTAGTGAGATCAGTCCCAAAAGCAATGCCGATGTGTCTGAGGGAAAGAGGAAGATGACAACGAGTTGGGGGTGTTAGTTGCCCCTTATCAGTTGTGCCCCCCAGTTTCGGGACTTTTCTCAAATTTTTTTTTTGAGTTTCTTTTCATTTTTTATTATTAGATTCTACATAACATGAGTGACATTTTGATATTTTATTTGCTTTAGGGTAAAAATCGTAAAAAATTAAAAACTAAACTAGTTTTTGCAAATAAGAAAATAAATGTTCTTATAGATGGGCAAGAAAATAAATCTATCAGCATCCATTACTCAATTTTTTTCAATTTATTGGGAGGGAAAAAAAGAACTTGTATAGAATGCATGGAATATGCAAGACAAGATTTATCAAATAAAGCTTGTAAAAGGTTTTTCACTCTAAAAATCTTAAATGTCAAACCTAAAATCCTTCTATCTCTTGTCTGTTTAGGACTTAACTAATGTCAATAGAACTCGACAGTTGTTGATTTCATTCTGTTGTGAAAAGATTCCAAAATTCAATATATAAATTTTTAATATACCATAGCTAAATGAAAAATCTCGAAGATTCTAAGGTTGATGGTCAATTCTATATATAAAAATAAATTATACTGTATTTCCCAATTCTATCTGTCCAAAGTTTTAACCCTCCAATTATTTATCTTTGGATCTGCCAATCTACGCGCTCACAAATAGGAAAAAAAGGTTTATCTATCAACACCGATCCTTCAACTTCTTTTGCCATATAGGAGGAAGAAGAAAAAACAAAACTTCTATATAGTGGAATGTCCAAGCCAAGAGAAGATTAGTCCAAGAACGCTGGATGGACCTACTACTTCAAACTCTAACCCCAAATCTTAAACATAAAACCCTAATATCATGCCCATAAAATACTTAACTAATGCCAGACTGAAACTCAACAATTGTTTATTTCGCTTGTTTTCCAAAATCATTCATTAATTATATAACTAATTTCTTACCACAACACTATTGATATTATATATGCAAGATCTAGAAGATTATGAATCACAGTAAACTCTATAATTACCTTAATTTGGTATTCCATCAATCTGATTTACAAATGATATACATTCTTTCCCCAAAAGCTCTTCACCATCATCTTCTTGATCTGAATCTTCTACGGTGAACATGTCTAAATCACCAGAAGCACAACCAAAGAAATGTTTTGAGGAGAGTTTGACGGCCACTATTTTAACTAATGCAGCTAAAGTTGTATATATACAGTGTCAAAAGATCAAGGGTTTTCTTTCGGCCCAAAAGGAAGTCACCTAGGGTTTGAAAACTATGGTCCATGATGTGTGGGTTGTGCACGTGTTTAGCACATGTAGATTTAATACAATCGAGAGAGAGTTTTTAAGTCCAATATAATTTAAAAATGTTCTCGCTTATATTTTAGGGAGAATTGATGATAAATTTGTTATTGAAAATTTAATTAGCAAATAGGACCTAAAGATTTTGTGCAACTTAACTTTTATTATGTGTAATTCAATTTTCTTTGTGTGTAATTTATCTTTCCTTATATGTAATAATCTTTGTTTGCGTGATATACTAAAATTCTTTTATGTACAAGTTATCTTTTCTACGTGCAAACTAATATCTTATATCTAGATAGTTTTGCGTGAACCATATTTCTTTTGTGCAAGTTACCTTTCTTTCAGCCTGTTTGGGTCAGTGATTGGATCCAAAATAAGTAGCTTTTGCAATTCTGAGCATGTTTGGGCTCTTAGTTTGGTGTTTAGAAAAGCTTTTTGCCTATTTAACTTATGGCCAAACACTGGTTTCAATCCCACTTTTTTGAAAGCCTTCTCTTCCCTACTTATGGCTTATACGTAATCGTGGTTTTGAAAAGCTTCCATGAGTTGGTAGGGCCATTTATTATTCTCTCTCTTCTCTTCTCCCTCATTTGTCTCGTTCCTCTCTCTCACTCTCTCTGCTAGCAACGCAAGCTTGTGTACGCATATATATATATATATATATATATGCATAATAATTTTGAATTTTTTAAAATTATATTTGACTTTATATTTGCAAAAAAAATTTTATGATATCCCTAATGTTTTAAAATATGTTTTAGTCATTCAATTTTACATCTTCATATTAAAATAATTTAAATTCATTGTATTATGTAAATTCATTTTTATCATTTTTTGTTATTTAATAAAATCCATACCCATTTTAGTAATTTTACACATTAAATATACTTTTATTCAATTATAATCCAAACAACTTTTTAGTCAAACTAACTTTTACAAAATCTAATTCAAATATAAAACACATTACCTAATTTTACTTTTACCTAATCTAACTTTTACAAAAACTAAATTGAAAATAAGTTACTTTTTTATCGCTAATCCAAATAGACCTTTTGTATGCAACTAATCTTTCCTTATGCAATTAATCATCTTAGGGATTATTTGTCAATTAAATTTGCAATGAGGAATTTGTCCCTAATTTTCCCTACATTTTATCTCATGAATATATATGTAGCAAGTCATAACAAATTTTATACCAAAAGATGCGTTTTAGATATATGAAAGCATGTGTGATGAGTAGTTTTTTTATCAGAAAATCTACCAGAAATTTTTGTACCAGATAGAAAATTTTTCTAATCCATCAAAATATCAATTAACAGTACATTTTTCTTAATTTCCCTCGTAAATTTCCGTTGCAATGTAACGCGGCCAAGCATGCTAGCTCTAGTTAACTGAAAACTCATCTAATATCATAAATATCACCACTTCTAAGTGCAAATTAAAGATGGGATTAAAAGTTTATGGATCAGATCCAATTATATATAAATCACATTCCTCTCAATTTCATCTAGGATCAGTAGTGTTATTTGAGACAAGATTATTCGATTACAAAAATTTAATATACATTCGCAACTAATAAACCTTGGCTCAAACTATTTCAAGAAAGAAAAACATAATTAAATAACGATCTTTAGCTGCATCAATCAACTACAATTTTAAAACAATACACACCAACCAAAATGCGTGTAGGTGTTAATTTCTATTTTTGAAGAGTGTCCCATTGTTGAAATGTAAATATCAATTAATAAAACCATTGATTTACAGCAAAATATAAAGAGCGAACCTAAATATATTTTATAACCATAGAGACAAAATATAGGGAATATTGGGGACAAATCCGTCATTACAAATTTAATTGACAAATGATCCCACATAAACCACAAATAAATTATAAGTCCCGATGGGACTTCAATGCAAAAGAATCAAATTCTACAATTACCTTTTTATCCTTAATGATTTATAAGCAAAAAAGAGAAAGGGATGAACATTTTTGTGCATCTTCCTCCATATGCTTCATGAGGCACACAAAAATTTCAGACTAGAGAAACGAAGTTTGTCAACCATCTTCTCCATCACCATCATTAAAGTCAAAACAGCTTCCGTCTTCATCTTCTTGACAGATTTTGTGTTTCAACATTCATCTTCCTCTTCATCCTGCTATGGTGATAGTTTTAACTTAGGGTTTCAGTGGGGGTGGGTAAAGTAATAAATGGCTACTCTGTTTCTGGGTATATTGTAGGTGGCATGCTGTGTTTGTCTATGATTAAGTGAGAAAGAGTGAAAATGATGATGGTTGCTATGGGTAGAACACCTCTGATACGGAAGGGGGAAATGTGTTGTCAATTCAGGCCGTGATAGTTGTCAATATAGCTGTCTGACTTGTTAATGACAACTGTATTATATAGATTTATATTAAAGATGGTAAATACGCTAGCAAAGTATTTATTTTGTTTCTTTTATGTAGGAGGAAGTTTGTAAATGATGTAGCTTATATGTGATATGTTGGGGATAGTGTAAGAACAATAAGTATAAAAGAAGGCACAAGTTATGAAGAGTTGAAAATAATGATATCATCATTTGTTGCAAAAGAAAGTAACTCATTTGACATTTTTATTGTTTATGTCACTTGCTATTGTAAATGATATGCTTTATATCATAATATTTAAATGTTGCAACGAAATATTAGTTAATGATCGTGTGTTGAGTTTTGTAGATGCTGTTATTGATTATTGTTGGTGGATGTATTGGCAAATAATGGCCTGATTATTAACAGCACATTTTATTTAAAGAAAATTAACAAATGAAATAATATTATTATTTGGCTTTGTATTCATCTATGACCTATTTTCATGTTTAGTTTTTTAAACAAAAAAGCAAAATAATTGTCAAAATCACATATATCAATAGGTAAATCAACAAGTCATAATACCACTATTAACAACTCAGGGCGTAGATATTAACAATATACATTGAGAATATTGACAATTGTTAGTTTCAAATGTGCAATTCTTTTATATTTTACTTTAAATAAAAATATTATATCATGTTATAACCATAATGTATTACTAAATTTATATTACTCAAGTGACACTTTTTCAAAACTTAACCAAATTCAGATCAGCATATAAATTAACAAGTGACATGCCACTATTAACAAGTTACATTCACACCATTAACAAGTGTACACACATTAACAATTGAGATAGAGAATATTGATAATTAAAGATGTTAATTTTAAATGTACAATTCAATTATATTGCAAAATATTTATGATATTATATCAAATTCTAATTAGAAGTATTATTAAAGTTATATTACTTGAATGATATTTTTTACAAGACTTATTAAAATAGATTCAAATAAGCTTATATATTGACGGGTGACAGTGTTCTATTGACAAGTCACAATACTACCATTAACAACTGAATGCATAATTAATGACTAGCGATTTTATAATTTTATATAAGTAATAATTGACTTTTAATATCACATTATAACTAAAATATATACATACAGATGAATTGATAATATTATCTCGCATTATATCACATTATGTGACTTAAAATCATATTTTTTTTCAAATTTATATCATTAGATAAATTGACAAGTAATAGTGCCACCAGTAACAAGTGACGAAAGTGTATTGACAATGACAGGTGTAGATAATGACAACCAATTACACATCAAAATATAACAGATTGATTTATACCCAACTTTCACTTACAACTTCATATAAATGTAATTATACTAATTTCACAACACATCAAAGGGAAAAAAATGCAAGTTGCATGTTCCAATAGCGAACTAACTATTGGCGTATATTATCACATTTACAAAAGTTCCTATCACATTCATTTGCCAAAAAAAAAAAAAGGTTTCCATAACATGTTTTTAGCTAGGGTTTAGATTCTTTCACGTCTTGCACTATATCTAGTCTCATTACATCTTCCATTGCATCATCCATTGTTGGTTTTGTATTGTCATTATTTCCCTTCTCTCCTACACACATATGACAACTTTCTTTATTGAGCTTTATTAAATGTTCTATGCCATTATCATCTGCAATATCCACAAATGTAGACATAAATAACTGTTCAAGAATTTCAGAGCAAAGGAGTTACTTTCTTTTGTAACAAATGATGATATCATTGTAGTCAGCTCTTCATAACTTGTGTCTTCCTTTATACTTATTGTTCTTACACTATCCCAACATATCACATATAATCTATATCATTTACAAACTTTCTCCTACATGAAAGAAACAAAATAAATACTTTCTGGGTGTATTTACAATCTTTAATATAAACATGTACTATTGTCATTAATAAGTCAAGCAGCTATATTGACAACTATCACAACGTAAATTGACAACACATTTTCCCATTCCATATTAGAGGCATTCTACTCACAATACCCATCATCATTTTCACTTATTCTCGCTTAATCACAGACAAACACAGCATGCCACCTACAATATACCCAAAAACAAAATACCCATTCATTACTCTACCCACCCATACTAAAACACTAGCTTAAAATTATCAACACAGCAAGATGAAGAGGAAGATGAATGTTGCAAACACAAAAATCTGTCAAGAAGATGAAGAGAGAAGCTGTTTCAATTTTAATAATGGTGATGGAGAAGATGATTGACAAATTCCATTTCTCTAGTCTGAAATTTTTTTGTTCCTTATGAAGCATTTGGAGGAAGACGCACAAAAATGGTCATCCCTTCCTTTTTTTGCTTCTAAATCATTAAGGACAAAAGGTAATTGTAGCATTTGATTCTTTTGCAGTGAAGTCCCGTTGGGACTTATAATCTATTTGTGATTTATGTGGGACCTTTTGTAGTATTTATTCTTCCTTGGGAACTTAATGTCATTTCCCCATAGTTTATTGATGCCATCAGCCTCTTCTTTTCTTTTCTGTAGTTTACTAATATTGTTGTCCCACGCAAAGCCTTCCCAATAAGTTGGCTCCTTATATATATCTTGCCAATGAACTAATGATGCATTAAACAATCAAAATTTTGCATATATTTTATAACTAGCCTTACTTATTCATAAATTCGTTAATCGGAATTCCGCCTTTCACATAATCTTGAGCTTCTTTGCACTTTTTGTTGTGAATCTGACGTTCTCTGTATGATTCTCCTGAACAATGAAGCTATGAGACACATTAAGAACCTCCAAGTATTGTAAATGATTCGCCACGTACGTTCACCCTTTGAGTACTCTGTATCATAAACACTGCTGGCACATAATTCATCAGTGTTTTAGTAAACTCCAAGGTGAAAAATGACAAGTTATCTTTAGTTCAGACCAGTTGCTGCAATATTTGCCTATGGCTTTCAGAATGCTACAGGCTATTTCATCCTTAGTGTAGGCAGATTCTTGGGACTGGGAGAACAAGCCGCTTCAATTTATGACTACCACTACAAAAAGAGAGTATTTGGAGAGCATTAGAACTTTCAGAATATTTATTTACTAAGGATAAATATTTAAGGAAACAGAATGGTACGTAGTAGATTATCAGTCAAAAATTATCTTGATCATAAAAAGTCCTCTATCTAAACTAAATCAAATGTTACACTTGAATCTATCTCAAGGGTCTATCTAATGTATCATGTCTAGCTAGTGGACCACCACGTAAAATTTTGGTCATAATCTAAGTTCTGCACCCATAATACACATATTCTTCACAAAGTGGTCTCCTTATTTCAATTAAGGGAGAATTACAATAGAGTCTCATGTAAGAGAAATAACTATCAAAATGTCCTAATAATATGTGAAAAATTGTTATTTCCTACTCTGAAACTTGTTATTATAAACTGCTCAGTTATCATTGGGACTTTATAATAATTATGTTGCTTGTTTAGGACTTTATTACAATTCTCCCTTCAATTAAATAACTTTGTTTTAGCGCTATCTGTCATAAAATGCTATGACAATGTCTGAATGAAAAATGAAGATGACAAATAATGGGCTGGAAGCAATAATTTCTACAAAAATAAAGTAGTTATATTTTTTAACTAAGCATACCCGAAGGCCAAGGCACTTCAGATGGTATGTTCTCGGGCAACTTCCAGGGGCATTATTCACAATAAATGGCATTCATGGCAAATCTGCAAAAATCACTATGTTGTTGAATGATAAATTATTACTACTTTCAAAAACTTGTAGGAGTCAAAAAGCAACCAACTTTTACGCCAGTTAACTAGAACAATTGTATCACACTCGCAAGAATTTTCTCATAGCAACGAACTTTCTCATAGCTTTTATGTTCAAGTAATGGATAAAGTAGGCAAAAATGCTTTCTACTACCTCGGCTCCTTAATACTCCCTCCCTTCCTTATTATAAGAGGCAAATAACCAAATTATGTTGATAAAAAAAACAGTTAAAATTAGTTGAGGACAATTAATATGTAAAAAGTATAATGTTTTTTCTAACAATGCCCCCATTAATAAGGAGAGAGAGCACGAGAGAGAACAATTAAATTATTAAAAGAAAGAGAAGTGGGAGGGAGAGAGAGTATGAGTTGGAGACAAAATAAATAGGGATAAAATAGGAAATCAATACAAAAAATAGATACAATTTTTAAGTGTCTCTTATATATGGGAACATGCTATAAGCATCAAATGTCTCTTATAATAAGGAACGGAGGGAGTATAAAATTTAGTTGACTAATTTGGAAATATTAAGGAATTTACTGAATCACTTAATTATAATATATGTTATATAATCTCTCTAAAATACTTATATAGATTATTAGATTATATATCAATTTATAAGTGAAGTAAATTAATTTGAAAAAAAATAATACATATAAATAGTTTAAAGTAATTTAGTAACTTCCTTAACTTTTTCAAATTAATTATTAACTGAGTCTTATATTAAGAATCAGAGGTAGTAATACATATATGTGTATATATATATATATATATGTATGTATGAGCCATCTTTATCATTGAAGTAGTAAAGAAACAATTCAAAAGTAATTTTCTTAAACAGTATAATTTCCTTCGTTGATGATAATCTGAGGTATTTGTTATTTTATATCTTGCCACTGAACTAGTGATTTGGGACTCTAGTCCCTCCAATTGCAGTAAACTTTGGCTAATGAATTCAGGCTTCATCCGTCTTTTTCAACCAAAAAAGAATTGATAAGACAAAAGATATCATATCAAACAATTATTCGGAGACATAAATATAAATCTCATTCACATAAAACAGAACTAGACACCAAAGACAAATGAATCAAAGTCCTACAAAATGTCTAAAGGATCTAGAGTGCTATCCTTGTAGTTTTGGTGCCCTAGCCTTCCTTCTATAGGATGTTTTATAACAATAAGTTAAGGTGCAAATTTCTCTGAAAGTTTTCGCTTAGAAGTAATGTTGCCCCAAAAGTTATTTTGGGTTCAATGTCACCTAGAAGTTTCAAAATGTAGTAATGTTGCCTCATCTCATAGTAATGGGTAATATTTTTAATGATAATGGGCAATATTGCTTCATTTTAACACTTTCAGGGTAATCTTAAACCTATAAAACTTTTAGGGCAACAAAAACTTACCGGACAATGTTGCACCTTAACACTATAATAAATAGAAATGGCCATTTTTTTAGTGTGCTTCTACTCGGAGTTTGTTCTCCCATCCCCTATAATTGTCATTATATCTTGTGATATTATTAGCTTATCTTATGGGGTGTTAGGTAAAACTAAACCATGGTTTAATAGTTTCTAAAAAAAGTTATTTTAAGAATAGATTTTCGAAGAATAAATTTTATAAAACAAGTAATTTTAATAAAGTGAGAGTATTTGGATAGTTAATATCAGAATCACTTTTCATATACAAATTACTAAAAAAAATATAAGTTACTATAATAATTATATAAAAGATATATTTTAATTTATATTTTCGTTTGAGATAATAAATTTGTAAATAATATATTTTTTGCCAGCATAATAAATAACATATGAAAAATATAATTAATTAACTAATACTTAATAGGTATATATATTTACAAATATAATACATCATATTATTAATATAAGAGTTAGATAACTAATTTATAAATATATGCAACCATAATAGGGACTACTTAGGGGCAAAATGGATAAATATAAAAAACAAAACAGAAGGTAGTATGTAAGAACAACTTATTATTTATATGATTGATAATTAATATGTGCATACATATTTATAAAATACAAGATTAAATATATTTTTATATCTTAAACCATAGTTTTATACATCAAAAAGGAGAAAAATTTCACTTTCGAAAAACTATGGTTTCCAATTTAAAAGTGATTTTGTTAAAAAAAATGATGTTTGAATGATTTTTCTCAACACCATAGTTTTCTCTCCAAAACCATGGTTCGAAAAAGTACCTGAACACCACCAAATAGTTAATTTTATACTGTTTCTTCTCTTATAACCAAAAGAAAAAAAGAAACTCTGTAAAGGTATAAAATTCTAAACCTACAAATCAGTTTTAAAGTTTAATAATATGGAGCCCAAAGAAACGTTCTAAACTTTAATAATATTGCAAAGCTGCTTGAGAGAAAAATAAAATAGAATAATTTTGACATACTAAAAAGAATAGTGCGAGCAGACTTAGGGGGTGTTTGGATGAGGCAAAACCATGGTTTGCAAAATAGCTTCTGGAAAATAGATTCTGGAGAGAATAGATTTTGAAAGAATAGATTTTCTGAAAAAGTGATTCTGATAAAGTGAGAGTGTTTGGATAATTATTGTTAGAAGTGCTTTTTGATATATAGAAATTACTAAAAAGGACATAAGTTTAAATGATAATTACATATAAGATATATTTCATAATATATGTTTATTTGAAGTAATAAATTTACCATAATATATATTTTGGCAACATAATAAATATGGCATAAATAATATAAATAATAAGAAATTAGTGTGTATATATATATTAATAAAATAAATAAATATGTTTTTAGAAACATTTATTTTGCCAAAGAAAATATTATTATTTCTTAAAGATTTTAAAGATGAAATCCCATAATTTTGTTTCACAAAATTAAATAACCACACAAAAAAATTTCATATTAATTGTCTTCATAATAGAGGTTGCAACGAAATATATTTGTTCAAGTAGGTTTTTTTAACAACACATTACATTATCTGAAAAGAAAAAATAAAATAAAAAAGGACATAACTACTCTTATATGTAGTGAACAATTTGATCTCTTATAGAGTCACGAAGCCGACCCATGTGAGATGAAGAATCTACTGATGAAGGTATATGTGAAGATCCAACTCCATCATCATCATTTTCTTCTGCATAAGAACCTTCTTGTTCAAACTGAATGAAACCAGGATCAGAAATGGATGTTGATCTAATGAAGTTATGTATGGCCATCGTTGCACAAACAATTTGAACTTGTGTTGAAAAGTCATAGCTCGGCATGTTTCCTAAAATTGCAAACTTACTCTTCCAAACTCCAAAAGTTCTTTCGATAGTGCTTCGTAGACTTGAGTGCAAATAATTGAACGCCTCATTGTCATTTTCAAGTGTAGATGACCTTCGGAAATCAGGAAGATGGTAGCGTTCACGTCTGTAGGGACCAAGGTATCCCATGGGTGTCGGATAGCCAGCATCCACCAAATAATATTTGCCTACATGAAATATATGATTGGTGTCAATAAAATTTGTTTTCTAACAGTTAAGTATAAATAAATTGTAGGAATTTAAAATATACCTTGAGGCGGATGGGGAAAGTTCATGGAAGGAGTTGTGAGGGCATGGTCAAATATACGAGCATCATGCGCACTACCTTCCCATCCGGCCAATACAAAAGTGAAGCACATGTCCCAATCGCAAACCGCCATTACATTTTGCGTCACTCTTCCTTTCCGGTTAATAAATTTTGTTTGCTCAGTTGCATCAACAATGCATGAAATATGTGTTCCATCAATTGCTCCAATAGCATGTTTGAAAAAGGGCCAGTATCGACCACCGGGCCGTATTTTGTATGCAAATGCTGAACGTTGGATCTTTTGGTTTGATGTTGGTCATAGCAAGTCTACAGCATGCCAGTAAGACATTATGAAAATGTCTACTAATTGTCTCCCCTGAATGCTGAAATCTTTCTTGCTGCATCCTACTACTAAGCGCATGGCCAACGGTATTTAAAAACATTGCAACCATTTCATGTATCCCAACATTTCTAGTTTCTCTTAGACCGTGTTGTTGCAATTCTGTGCAAAGACTAAAGAACACTTCCCTTTCCATCCTAAACATGTTATAACAACGAGTGGAATGGCCTTGTAGAACGTCCCTTACCCATGCCTTGCCTGTATAAATACTTGTATGCTGGGGCTCTTTACACAAATGAAGAGAAGCATATCCACCAACCGCTACTGCAACTTGATTAACCCGTTTGTTCCGTCGTTTACGATACTTTTCCGCAATTTTAATTTCATCAGCCATTTTTTGTCTTGTCCTGTGCACATAGACATAAAATTCAGAAACCCTGATATGAAATTACTTAACATTTAACAAGAAAATAAGTTGTTTAATTCCTACAGAAATTCAGTAGTCACATAATACAATAGTCTGGTTACATCATTCCTAAAAATAGATACAAATTATCGCAGTCATCTTTTAAGCAACATAAATGAAGTCTCAATCCTTAGTTGCATGCTTCAAGAAGATCAGTAGTTTTTCCCTCTTGTTCTTCAGAGCCACATACATCTCCCTTGCAGCTGGCTTGTCCATAAGAAGTGTTGTGCACTGGCCAAACAGATCAGGATCATCAACAATTTCATCAACTTCATTAAGGTGCTCCATGACTCCCGCAATTGACGTCTCATAAGCATGTGCTTCTTCTTCTAGCTTCCTAGCACGTGCTTCTGAAATCTCTTCATGTTCACGCTGAGAATCATTTTCATTTGCCTGAGCTATCCTGCTTAGTGCATCCGCTATTTTCATAGTGGTAGTAGATTTCTTCTTCATGGATTCACCCTTTTTTCTAACCCCTAATGAGCTACTAGGTCGACTGCCACCTGTGCTTCTACCCCCACGAATGGTTTCCTGTCTCATTCCAGTGTTGCCTCCACTTCCTCCACTATTGTCATTGAATGTGACTGAATTAAACTCCCCGCTTATGCCAGTTGGTGCCCCCAAAATTTCATCACTATCTCCAGATCCTTCTTCCATATCATTTTCAGGAACTCCTTCGCTTGGAAGTGTCATGGAAGAAGGTGCCCATGACTGTGGTCCAGTCACAGCTACAGACCCAAAGAGTTGAGTCAATTCAGCCCGAAATTGAAGCCCTCTTTCTCTAAATTTCTCATAGCCTGGAACTTCCTGCGCATTCAACGCCAAAAATATTATACATTATACAAAAAACGTTAACATGGGAGAAAATACAAGCTCAAATAAAGTTAAATGATTACCACTATTTTCTTCTCCCACCAATCATCAGGGGCACTAACAGTATTCCTTTCGGCATCCCATCCTAAACTTGTCTCACGGAGCAGCCTATCCCATAACTGCCACTCCTTTCGCAAGGTATCAAATTTGTTCTTCAATTGGATTTTCGTATAAACTCTCCCAGTCTTTGCAGCAAAGTTCTCCTCAATACTTGTCTAAGCAGGCTTTGTCAAACTAGTTCCTCTTCTTCCCCCTTTTTCAACTTCTTCAATACACAGGTCAATAAAGACCTTTGTGGCTCTTATATCCCACGAAGCTTTGCTATTTTTTTTATTCATTATGCTATAAACCAATTACAACAGTTCAGTTATCACAAGTTCAACCCAAAAGGCATACCATTCAGTTCAGGAGATATGATATAATAGGATAGTATTTAACAAGTATAGCCGCGTGTTTTATAATCCAACGGTATACATACACATTAATAATGACTTTTTTTCCCAGGGGAATTCTTTTCGGTTAACTGACCCAATTTGGCTACAACATATCCCAATACGGTTAACCACTATAACACTGCAAAAGCAACCATCAAGCACAAAAGAGAAAAATTCGAGTGTCCTGTCTCCAAAATAAAATCCACCAAAGGGAAAATAAGATCAAAAACCCAGATTTGATCAACACACACAAATGCTCTGTCTCTCATACACACACACGAAGCACAACCAGTCACAACCGAGATATTTCCCATCGTATACACACACGATTACCATCAAACAAAATGAAGCCACAAATAGTCACACACGCGGCGTTGGCTAAGAAGATTGGGCTTAACTGAAACTCAACATTGTTTTTGGTTTGTCAATAACATAATTTTCTGTCATATCTGATCGGTGTCAAGAAAGCAACCAAAAAAATCAGCCACTACAAGTGAACAAAGCATAAGCAACCGGTGAAACCAACATCTGATTCGGAAGAAAAAAACGACGCTGGACGACCTCTGTTTTGGGGGAAAAAAATGACGCTTGACGACCTCTGTTTCGGGGAAAAAATACGACGCTAGATGGATTCATAATGCACCAGATCTTCCATCTCCAGCCACAACTAACAAGGAAGATGACAGCTCACCTGAAACGTTGGATCTGACCGACGGAAGAAAAGACGGCGACCAGAGCAGCTGATATCCGGAAGAACTCAACACTGAAGATATTAAAAATCTGTGAATGGATCTTCTTTTGGCAAGCCCAGTAACCTCACCAGCGTTGAAAGTCACGAGCTCAACGACCTCCCCGGTGGCAAGAAGACCCGTCGAGCTTCAGAAGGGGTGACGGCGAAAGAATGATATGCGCTTGTGTTCAGTGAAAATCGTCCGCGCGGAGTGTGTTCTTTCTTACCACCGTCGAGCTTCAGAAGGGGCGACGATTATTTTTTCTGAATGGGAGGAGGCGATCTCACCGACGGCAATGAATTTTTCGTATAGGAAGCGGCGATCTCACCGTTGGCGACACTAGAAGTAAGCAGAATGGGAGAAGAGAGATCTTTCAGCAAGCATATTTCAGAGCCACAGACAAGTTTTCTACCGTTGAAGAGAATCTCTGACAGGAGTGATAATTGCGAGCCTTCAGAATCCATAATTTCCCAGCTTATACGAAAACCATGGTTTGGCTGGCCAAAACCATGGTTTTCACCGAAACCCAGGTTTTTCAAAATTTTGGGGTGTTTGGCAATCACCCTTCCCAAACCATGGTTTGGGAGCCAGAAGTGCTTCTAGGGTGATTCCTAAACACCCCTTAAGAAAGCGTAACCCGTATTCCATATCCAATACTGTCTAGAATAGAATTATTTCTTGTAAAAAGATATATATGCGTAGAAAATTTAGTGGGGGCTTAATTATTATATTTCTAGAAAAAGATATATATGCAAATTAGTCCCTTATGTTCAAGTAGCATTTTCTGCAACTCACATTTCTCTTTTGCAACTTAACTTTCTTCTGTGTAACTGATCTTCCTTTGTTGAATCTATTATTTTAAGGACTATTTCTTAATTAATTTTCTGATGAAGGATTTATTCCCAACTTTTCCTACCAAAATTTAGTGGGGGCTTAATTATTATCAATTCTTTTTTTTTTTGGGGAAAAAATGGTGGACGGACATTACAAGTTCATTTCCCAACTTTACACAATCCAATTTAGTTCCTGTGAATTATTATTCTATTGTGTTCTACTCCAACATTTTCTTTGTTCAATTCTCAACCGTTGAAAAATCTTCAATATTGTTCTACTACTTTAATGATAAATTACATTATGGGTGCAAATCTTATAAGATATGTGTTTGAATGCCATGATAACTTATATAAAGATCAAAATTATTATGAAAACTATTATTATAATTGAAAGTCACTAGAAATACATAGAACTATTAAATTTAAAAGAAACATTAATTTAAATATAGTAATTAACAAATTTAATAAAATTTCTTGGCAAAAAAATTTAATAAATTTACTACTAATGCTCAACTGCAAAAATCATTGTGAAACCTCTTCAAATTTATCAAGACATTTTAATTGCATCAAGTCAGAGTTTGTAGTGATATCATTAAATTAATGGGACACATCCAAAGCGATTTATCTTTGATAAATTAGAGATCTCAACATATGCAACTTTCATCCATATAAATCTATTACTTATTATTACTACGTGTCTAAAGAAGTAAGTGAAATAAAGAACAGAACCAGCATACTTATAATAATTCAAATTAAAAAACCCCTGCTTTAGATTTTCTTTCTTCCACAACATTTGTAGCCTGAGTACATAGCCTTAACATATAAGCATCAACACCTTTAAAACAAACAACAAATCTATTTCAGAAATCCTCATACCAGAGCTTTAGAACTGGTTTGGAATAGAAAGTTTTAAATTGTAATTTATGAAATGCCATGTAAGCATGTGAAATGAGTTTTGTCTTAACTTACATAACACATGCTTATAAACATTTAAATAAGCAGATCCAACAATGCCTAAGGCAGTCATCATTTGGTTAAAGCAAAAAGTGATTGTAGCGTGTAAGCAAACCTCATCAGAAAAATGCATGAGCATGACTACAAGTGAAAGTACCATTTCCTGCAACATTATTTCACTGACAAGTCCGCTCCTTCATGCACATAATATTATGTGTTTGTATGTGTGTGTGTGTCTCTCTCTATATATATTGTATTCTCTCTCTTCTCTTTCATGGGCGTGTAGGGCTGTCTGAGAAAGCTAATTGAAGAGAAAAGAAAAGAAAGTGAAGAAACTGAGAGCATCTATGTCATCTGATGATATAGCACTGCAACAGCTGCACGATATTTGGAGTGCCAGTATTTATTCACGCATTCACTAATAAAAAAGTTTTCTCTATGTATAACACATCTGCAATACTTTTTATTAGATTAGAAGGATTATCGCATAAAATTATTTCGCGTCGTAACACATATGAATAGAGAGGCAAATTCTTAAATCATAAGCTTGTTTTTCAAGAATAACTTTTTAATCATGATTTACATTATATAATCTAAGTATTTGATGAGTAACATTTCGAATTTTAGACTTAAAAGTACTAGAATAAGCCTGAAATGGGTAGGCTATCAAACTCCTCTTGGCAAGAGTTCTAGAAGTTTCCTGAAAGAACGTAAAGATTTTTAGGGATTAAATAGAAAAGTAAGAGTTTTCTGAAATCGCAAGACAAGTAAGTTAAAGACTCTAATGAAGTCTCAAAGGCTCAAGTATGAGAATTAGAGATTGTTAAGTGCCAAAGGGTGTGCTATGAACTTCAGTAAGATGAGTTCTAAGGCTAAACACAAGCTAGGATTGGATTGTAAATGCGAAAGGGTTTGAGTTGAAAAGAGCAGTGATGGAAACTACACCTGAAAATTTTAGAAAAATTTCAAAAAAGTGGAAAATAAGGTTTTGAGCTTCGTAAGGGGTTAAAAATGACAAAAATACTCTTGAAAGCCAATTGATGAAAATCCCAGGGTTTTGGCTAATTAGGAATATTAGCCGAAATTGAATTATGTAAAATATGAGAAAGCCTCAGATAATTGAAGAAAATGGGAAATAATACTTGAAGAATTATCACATGTTTTAAAAATAATTCTGTTCTCAGAAAGCAAAAATATTGGCTTTAATAGAATTTAAAGCCTATTTATATACTATCTGAGAAAAGTCAAAATAAACCGTTTATGAGCTGACTTTTGACTTAAGAAAAATTAGAGAAATTTTCTGTGATAAAAAGATAATATTGATACCCAGAGACAGATTTTCAGAGTTATGGATCGATAGAGAGAATTTGGTCAAATTTACTTCGAAATAAATATTATTAAATATTTTAACGGAAGAATAAGAGAAGAGTATAAATCCCTCTTTAGGCGTGTCATATAATATCATATGAGATTAATTGTGATGGAAAAAGGCTTCCAAAACATGTCCCAGGGTTATTGGATAAGTTAGAACCTAAAGAAGTATCCGATACGACGTAAAATCGTAAAATAAGTGGAGAAATAGCCAAGGATATGATTACACACGAATTTCTTCCTATTTTTGTCCCTCTTTTAAGGAAAATTTGATGAGGAGACATGACTGGAATAATACATTTTGTTAAGGATTAAATTTGGAAGAATGGAATTAAGTAAAAAAAATATCATACTTTCTTCATATGTGTGATAGGTGGCATGTGATGTGTCTCATGAGGTGGCACTTCTATTGAATGAAGGGAACACCTAAGAGGGTTAGGTGGCAAGAATCAAGAAAATGAGGAACACATGGCCAAAGAGATTAAATGAATGGCTAAGATCAAGCCACACACATACAAAATCAAGGGCTAAGATTTAAAGCAAATTTTTATAAATACTCCTCTCTTGCCATTTTGTTAAGAGTTTTGGCCAACTAAGGAAGAGAGGGAGAGGGAGAGGGAGCACAAAATTTATGAAGAAAAAGGGGAGAAGAAGAAGATCAAGGGGAACCATGCAAGATCAAACTTCAAGACAGGTATGGTTATGGATTTTGATGTAGTTTATGTTGCTCTCTATCTTGTTGAGTTTGATTACGGTTTTTAATGAGTTTTGGAAGCTTAAAACTCTTATAGAAGGTGCTGTCCAAATTCATAAAAGGCATGAAAAGAATGATTTGAAGTTAGATTAAGCATTAAAAGGTAGAAGAGAAGACTAATCAAGTGGTTTTGTGATGAAAATTGAAGGAATCCAAAACCCTAAGAGAAGGTGCTGTCCAAATTCATAAAAGGCATGAAAAGAATGATTTGAAGTTGAATTAGGGATTCAAAGGTAGAAGAGAAGATTAATCAAGTGGTTTTATGATGAAAATTGAACCAATCCAACTTTTCCTAACTTTCTATGAATTTTGGCTAGACTTGGGGGTTGAGTTAGGGTTGGACTTTGATGATTTTAATGCTCTAGTGTGTTTTGAATGAAAATTTATGTAGGGTAAAGGTGAGACAAGAAGTTTGGAAGTATTGAAATTAAAGATGGAATTTTGAACATTAAAGGGGCAACGTCTCCACCTCAAGGAGTTCACAGAGAAGGAGCAAGATTTTGTTAAGTCCAAGCTCATAATTGGATTCCTCATGAAAAATTGTGTGGAAAATTGTTAAGAGAATAATTTTAGAAGTCAAGATTAAGGAAGTGAAAAGTAAAGGTTAAAGCGGAATCAAGTTTGGAAGTAAGGGTTGTTAGTCATTTTCGTGGTCCTAATGAGTTGGCTATTGATGTGAAATATAAATCTAGGGCCATGAGACACCAAGAAAGAGAAATGGCAAGATTGTTCAAACAATCTTGGTGGTTGGAAACCAAGGGAGCCAAAAAGGATAAGAGAAAACTTAAAGCTATAAGGTAGTGAATTTACTCTTATTATATACTTGATAAGTATACTTGTATGTTGATGTTGCTTGATAATGATTTAGATTATCAAAGATTGAATGTTACTCTATTTTTTGTATGTTCCATGGCCATGTGAGAATATAACATTGAGCATTAAAACATGCCATTTTATAAGCATAAAAGCATGAAAACATGCAACCAAGCACGTCATCCACCAAGTATTAATATTGCATACATATGGGTAATTGTTTGTTACTAAGATTCTCTTGAATCTCACCCTCCCTTAACCAACCCTAATAAGTGATAATGAACAAGCAAAAGGATGCATGAAATGAAAGCAAAGAGAAAAGGAATTAAGGAAATGTATTGTATTACATTATGTAATTTGTATGCCAATGTATGATATAAATGTGCCACTAATGTTATGTGATGATAAATAACGATGATGATGATGGCATGTAAGACTGAACCTGATGATGTATGGAAATAGTTAGTGCATTGATGAAATAATAATACGAATGAAAAGAATTAATTATAATTTATTAATACAAGTAAGGGGGATAAGTTATTCCTAAATGAGCTATGAATTTGTGACAAAGTGAAAGTGAGGCAAAATATTAAATCTTCCCTTGAAATTTGGTATGCTTAAAGTACACATTCTGAGCTTTAAAACAAGTGGTAGATCACCTAAAATGAATATGTGCACTAAGAGCTATGACTACTCAAAATTAGGACTAAGAAACTGAAAAATACAATTTTTACCAAATAACTAGTAAACTTTCACGAATTAATTGTTTGAATTTGTAAGGATTAAGTCCAAATTTATATTTTTTCTTTGTAGAGAATTAAATATTTTTAAATAGAATTTTGAATCACCTTAATATGATTTTTTTTATAATTAGTTATGAATTTTTGAATTTAGACTGAAAATCTGAAATTGCCCATTGAATACTGACCTGAGTAATTAAATGTAAATTTTCAATCTGCAAGCTTGTTTCACAAACCACTTGAATCGTAACCATTCCAGACACATACTAAAAGAGGTTTAAGGAATGATATTTCATGAAAAGAGTTTTGTTTTGAATTATATGAATATGTTTATATAAACACTTAATATAAACAACTTCAAACAGGTGTTAAGTAGTCCAACTTGCTCATCATATAAAAGAGACGCTATTTTCACCAATGAGCTTAGCTTGTAGCTAAATTGATAAGAAAGCTATATGACACTTCGACCAATTAATAATATAGAATTATCTGAGCATTTAATTTTTTTTTTTTTTTTGCCAGCATTTAAGTATATTGTTGGATTAACTATTAGTTAGGATAATTAAATTGCCACTCATATCATTTTGCTTGGCTTGATCTCGATTATTTTGGAGTTAATTGTTTCCTAGTGATAATGCCTCTGTCGTTAAAGCACTCAATTAAACTAGATCCTAATTAATTTGTAGTTTAGGATCGATCTAAGTCATTACTTTCAAGGAGCAAGTTATAGGTTTCTTTAGGTAAAAATTTAGCTGATAAAAAAAATGCAATAAATTGGACCAAAACTAAAATGCAAAATTCTAATTCTAAATGCAAGATGCAAATATCCTAAAATCTATATCAAAATTAAATTAAACTAAATGAATGCAATGCAATATTTTGGGGGGATTTTTTTAGAAGGAAAATAAAAATGATGAATAAAAAAATTAACTAGAAAGCAAAGAAAATTAACAAGTAAAAATTGAGAAGTTTTTCTTTAGGTAAGTTAGAGAGGACAACTTAGGATTTGCATAGATTTAACCTTACTAACCTTAATCAGTTAATTAGACCAAAGGAAAGTGATAAGAGAGTAGAATTAATAAATTTAATCATCTATTTGAAATAAAAGGAACCCTCAATTTCAAAAACCCTTAAACTATTAGAGAACTCATAACAGTATAAGGTTAGTTAATTAAGCTTATTAAAACCAATGAAAGCAACTCATATTAATTCTAAAAATTATGTTTAAAATTATTCAATTAAATAATCAGACAATTAACCAATTTAATTAAACAATTAAAAGGCAAAAGGACCCAAATTTTGCAATTCAAACCACATTGAATAAGCCATCCCTATCTTCCCAGCAATCGGAAGGTGTGCTTAAATGGACTCCTCCCTATGAAGGATGCATCAAATTTAATGTGGACGGTTCCTTTGATACACAGAGATATTCCAGAGGTTGTGGGGGTGTGGCTAGGAATCACAGGGGCGAAGTGGTTTGTGGTTTTCTTCACCGCATGATGGAAGGCTCGAGTCTCTCGTCTGAATAAATTCCAGCAAGTGTTTCAACACGAATAAAATCCAAATATTAATCCAATCGAAACATAAAGATGACAATATAGAACTAAATTGTCTCACAAAATTACAATTTAAAATTACTTAAAACTAAATAATTTCAAGTTCTTGAATTAAAAAGATAAATAGAACATCACTCCCTTATGGTCTTTAAGTGCTAACCCAAGGCTCAAATCTCCTCCATGCTCCTCCCAAGTTGCCTCCCTAATAAGCTTAAGCTGCCATCAAAATCATCTTCCCTCCAAGGATAAAGACGTAAAGCACATCCATGTGGGTGAGGAAATTGAAGAAGAGTGGCGTGGGTTCTTGGTGTATGTTGAATGAAAGAGAATGGTGTATGGGATTGAAGTCAAATAATATATTGAGGGGGGTTTATGTGAATGGCCGAAAGAATGGAGCAGAACCTGGAAAGAAGGAATAAAGATAGTGATTCACAAGTGATTTGATGGTGTCCGTAGGCTATTCAAAGATGGTGAGAGACGGTAGCGTATCGTGAATATGGGACATAGGAAGATATATCGTGCAATGCGTGTCCGGAGGGATTATTTTAATAGGAGAAAAGGAAATTTTTTTGAATCCAAAACTCAAACCCATTAGTAATTAATTGACCAACTTGATATTAGCAATTGGATTGTGCTTAAATTCCAGGAAATAATTTTCCACCATTGGATTTCCTATATGCTTTTTCTTGACCTATAAGAATTTAAGTGCATCCATTAATGTAGATTATATCCAAATATAATATAATCTCTATCAAAATTAAATGTTAGATATGCATAAAAATTAAACAAGAAATTGCAAAACTTTCTAAAAATATGAGACTTGTTTCCTAAAGAAATAGAAAAAATTAATTCCAAGTCAAAAATAGGAAATCACAAAATATTTATATTTTTAATCCAAAATCTCACTTTTTATACAAAATCCAAAAATCAACCAATTAATCCAATAATACATAAAAATCCATTTAAACTCAAAATTATCATTTAAATCCTGAAATTAATATGGGATAAAATGTATAAAAAGTGGGCTTTATCATTTAGCTACTAGGTTTCTCTAAGGTTAAGTATATTCTAGCTTTCATCCTTAATATAAGAGCTAGTTGAATAATTTAAGTAGATTAAGAAAATTAGTTAAGCTAGTTATTTGTAATAAATATGTGTTATGTTTCCTAACATGTGCAATTACTACAAGGACTACCTTGAGAAAAAAATACAAATATAAGAGACAAAGCGGTTTGAAATCTTATATTTCTTTCGTCCTTAATATAAGACCTAATTGTTGAGTTGATTTTGATCCTAAATATAAGATTTAGTTCTCATATTTATTAATTTTTCCTAAGTTACCCTATAAATACTCTATCAACCATAATCAAATAAAATAGGAAGGGAAGGTATTAAAGAACATGATTATGGTGTTAGAAAAAACATGTCATATTTCTTATAATTAACTAACTTACCTAACTTCCTTAATCTAATCAAATTAGTTAAATATGTTTTATATTAAGAACCGGAAGAGTATTTAGGATCAAATAAAATGTCAAGTCAAAAACAAGAAATCACAAAATATTTATATTTTTAATCCAAAATCTCAATTTTTATGCAAAATCTAAAAATCAATCAATTAATTCAATAATGCATAAAAATCCATTAAAGCTCAAAATTATCATTTAAATCCTAAATTAATATGAGATAAAATGTATAAAAATTAGGCTTTATCAATTCCCCAACACTTAGTCTTTGCACTCCTGGGCAAAGCAAATGAAAACCAAAGAGCAGTAAGAAAAACAAAAGAAAATCAAACAAAAGTGAATGTTCCAATCACAAGCAAAAAGCAAGTCAAAGCAATTAACATCTTTCTTATCCAAGTAATATTCTCATGAATCAAGAAAACAAACATCATGGCAATTTACTTGACAAAAGGGAATCTAAGTCAGAAATCCCTCACCAAGGTTAATGTGTATGTCACTCATCACTCAAAAGTGTAGCGGCTTGTGTTTGCACTCAAAACCATCCTACCCAATCCTCCTTCTATAGGCTTGACAAGAATCTAAATTCTTCACTAATTATAAAGCAATTACAAGCATAAATCAAAAGGATTTTTATTAGGTTGTAATGAAACTAAGGTAAAGAAAGAAAGAATATAGTGTTTGGGAGAACAAAGTTGAACATCTTAGGAAATGAAGAGAACCAATGAAAAAAAATATAATGGGATGTAAGAAACTAAATTAAACTTGAATTGGGTCATTCTTCTTCTTCTTCTTCTTTTCTACTTCTTTTTTTAAAATTGACCCAAACCATAACTCCAAATGTGTTCCTCCATCCAAAGCGCACATAACATACCACTCTTCAACTCTTAAAACATTCAAAGGGGTAGTTTTTTTTTTTTTGGGTTGAGGAAGGAAGAAAAAAAACAAATAAAGGCTCAAAAAGGGTTAAGCAAAGGATAAATGCATGAAAAGGGTCGGCTTTTGGCTTATCTGGCTAGAAAAATTGAATTGAATGCCTTTATCATCTTTATGAATGCAAATGCACAATCGTGGTCTCAAATAAGATTCAAATCAAGTTCTAGATCAAGGAAAGAGATAGGGGGTATACACACATGAAAAGAAGAAATGCATCGGGCTCAAAACCTCACTAGGCATATGATTACTAGCTCAAATTCACCTAAATCAGATCTATTGCCAATCAATTCATCAACTCAAGACATGATCAATCACTTTTCAAATCAAGAATGCATCATACTTGAATCACTTCAAACTTGCAATCTTCACATTCAAAATAAAACAAAAAAAAATTTTGAACAGAAATTTCTTTCTTTTTTTGAAAATAAGAAACAAAAACCAAAGTAAAAACCAAAATATTTTTCTTTTCCTCATTTTAAAAACAAAAAACAAAAACTAATAGTAGGAACAAAATCCCTCCCCCACACTTATGTCATGCATTGTCCTCAAGGCAAAGGGCATATCTAAACAATAGCAACAAGCAATGCAAGAAAAAGAGGAAGGAAGGAATATGACCAAATTATCCAAAGCTTGAAGGCCCAAATTAAGCAATGGAGTTGGCACCTCTCCCTTGTCTGGTGGCAGGTCACATGAAAGCAAAACCAGTGTTTGCTTTTGAAGTTCAAAAGACATTATCTCCTTTTTTAAGGTCCTCAAAAAATGCTTTAACTCAAGTGCGCAAGGTGTTTGGATAGGAGGAATCAATCCATATACCTGTAGAAAACCATAACTCCAAGCAATATCTTGTCTCAAAAATGTAATCAATAAACTCAACAAACTTTTCAGCAATTAAGGAAGATCCCAAAATAAATTGATCAAAACAGAGAGTTGAAACTTCCAAATATTTTGAACAGCCCACAAAATCAATTTGACTCTCCTCAGTAAGAGTCAAGTTTGTTAGATAATGAAGTGACAAATGATTACTCAAAATGGTCTTCCCATGTTTATCATCATCATTACACAAAGCAAATTCTACATGTGAAGTCTCATCAAGCAACATGTCCTTACTTTTTAAGTGCATATCCAAGTCAAGATTTCCCCCACACTTATTCGTAACTGCATCCTCATTAACAACAGTCATGTCAAGAGCACAAGTAATATCAATAGAATCAAAAGAAATACTACCTTTATCATGTAAAGCATTAATACACAAATGAGCATCAACACTCAAAGAGGATATATTATCTTTGAACTCAACAGTGGATGGGGATTCAACAATAATCTCTTCATCAATTTCATCACCAGAGTCATCTTGCTTAAAATTCTCTATTGACCCAACAAAATCAATAGAATTTGGATTAGAGGTATAGGAAGAAGTATCAATGCATGAATTTCAAGATGCAACATTATTTGACTCAATAGAACTAGTCAATCCAGAAACATCATCAGTGCATGCATTATCAGTTAATGTACTATTCATGTCATCATGTGAGATGGTAGGAGCAAAAGGACATTAATCATTAGAGGGTGAAAAAGTACTATCATATGATAATTCACCATTTGTTTCTAATTCTTCACTTTCCAAGTCGCTAATTGCATTAGACATTTGTTTGAATTTGAGTTTGTAGAGTTTGAATCACTTGATTGTGTTGCAATTCCTTTTCTTCAAACTTGTTTAATAGGATTTGCATCATAGTCTCCAGCTTATTCTCTAATTTTAAGTCTTCTTGAATAGGCATAACTTGATGGACATATCCAAGATTTGAGTAATATTGCCACATTGGAACATTAGTCATGGTCTGCAGCCTACTTTCTATTCTTGAATATGGATCATATCCCTATGTCACATCATGGACATAATGATAAGGCATAGAAATATAAGAATTATTTTCATAAGGAGAAGCATTTCGAGCCATCATAAATTTAAGATCAAGAGCATCAACACAAATAAAAAGAAAAGAAAAACTAAAAAAGCAAAAGAAAGATAAAAAAAAATTCAGAAAAATTAAAGAAGAAAAACCTGGAAAATTGAAAAAATCAAAGAAAATTTGAAAAAAAAAAAATTAGAAAACTTAATGAAAATGGGTGAATTTTGCTAAAACAACCCCAAAATTGATTAGCACACCCGAAAACTTTAACAACTCGAATTTCAAGGAAATCTAGGCAGCGAAAAGTTAAATTTCAACACAAGATGTTTTAGCAAAATCAACCGAAAACAGAAGACGCAAGTACTAAAGAGAAAATAAGATGCAAAGAAAAAAATGCAAGAAAAACAAGAGAAATCACCTAGAACTCAAACCTAAAGTTTAACCATTGTTCCCTGCAACGACGCCAAAATTGATAATGCCTCTGTTGTTAAAGCACTCAATTAAACTAAGTCCTAATTAATTTGTAGTTTAGGATAGACCTAGGTCATTACTTCCAAGGAGCAAGTTATGGGTTTCTTTAAGTAAAAATTTAGATGATAAAAAAAATACAATAAATTGGACCTAAACTAAAATGCAAAATTCTAATTCTAAATGTAGGATATAAATGTCCTAAAATCTATATGAAAATTAAATTAAACTAAATGAATGCAGTGCAATATTTTGGAGGGATTTTTTTAGAAGAAAAATAAAAATGAAGAATAAAGGAAATTAACTAGAAAGCAAAGAAAATTAACAAATAAAAATTGAGAAGTTTCTCTTCAGGTAAGTTAGAGGGGACACCACAAAAAAAAGTGATTTACTAGCGGTACATTTCTAGTGGTTATATAAAACCGCTACAAATTCAAACATTTCTAGCAGTTTTCACACAAACCACAAGAAATCCGTAGGACTTTGACCAGAAAGTGAGTGGGCCCCACACATTTCTAACGATTAAGAGTCAACCACGAGAAAGTGACCAACACAACTATTCGCACGTTTTGGCGCGAAGTTGGCGTCATATTTTCAGCGTTTCATTTCTAGCGGTTTTGCTGTTAGAACCGCTAGAGAATGCAAATCGTCGTTGCATTTTCTAACAGTTTCAGAACCCCTACTAATGCAACCAACTTTATAGCAGTTTCTGTTGAAACCGCTAGAAATTTTTTTATTTTTCTGAGGAGTTGTGACACGTGGCTGAATGCAGGTGGCAACAAAGGGTAACTGTTAGAAATTTCTAGTGGTTTTCTTTTAAACAGCTAGAAGTGTCTAGCGGTTCGATGAAAACCGCTAGAAAATGCGGCCTATATATACCCCCCACCGCGTCATTTTCACTGTTTTGGCGAATTTTGAAGCGAAGCTTTGTCGAATTCTCTCCACAAAGTATATCCATATCCAGATCCAGATCCATATTTTTAGGTAAGATAGAAGTTTATTTATAAATTATTTTATTTTATTTTATTTTATTTTATTATATTTTTTATATTGAGTTTGATAGACTAGCTTAATTTAGTTAGAGTTAATAGAATTTTTTTTATAGTAGACTAGTTTTTATAGAGTTAATAGAAATAGTTATTTTTTAATGAGTTAACGGCAAATTTAAATATAGGAATATTGTTTTTCAATTAATATTATTTGATATTATTATGTAGAGTTAATAGAAATAATTATTATTTGATATAATTGTTTATTTTTAATGATTGTTAGTTGTAAAATATATTTTTCATTACAATTGCTATTTGCTATTATTAAGATGAGTCGTCGACCAGGAAAGGAGCTGGTTGATCCTGAAAGAGGAGGACCCAGCGAGGATCGTGATGGTGGGGGTCATGATGCTGGTGAGCCATTCCCGAGCATTCATAACTACGTTCTGAATGAGGAGGATATCTTGAGCTTGATGGAGCATGATGATATCCAGTGGACTGAGGAGGCTCATTTCTCGATGGATAAACAACCCCATGGTGATACTGGTAAGGAGGAGGAAGAGGAGCAGGTTCAAAAAATGAGAATCCCATAATGAGCAGCATCTGCTCCCAGATGTCAGACCGGTTTTAAAGTAGAATTTGAGTGTAAGTATTTATTTAATATTTTTAAATTTGACAACTATTTAATTTATATAGAAATTGTTTTAATTAATTAATATATAATTAATTTCTTATTAAATTTTGCAAACTCTGAGGGGAACAGGTCCTATAGGAGGCTGACGACCAAAGAGCTATCTATGATGACGAGTGGACAAGTGGTTGTGCCGCTGAATGAATTGGGCCAACTGACCAAGAAAGGTGGCTAGCTGTATAATAAGTATGTGCACCTCTTGGTCAACAGTGGACCATGTTCCCTATTTATGTGAAGGATTGGAAGAAAATCACTCTGGAGAAAAAGCAACAAGGTTGGGAAATGATGAAGGTAACATAAAATTATTATTTATAATTTTTTTTTAATTAAATGAATATATATATATATTTAAATTATTTAATTGTTTGATTTAATTTTTTTATTTATTTAATTAATTTTTTTATTTATAATATTTTTAAATTAGT
>NW_021635608.1:0-34457 GCF_004799145.2 Neltuma alba | reverse complement strand
CGCTCTAGCCAAAATCGCTACGTGCATGGAAACTGAACTCGTCATATTCAGGAGGGGTACCTGATTGGCTGCGACATGTGTTTGGAAAAGAATGCTTTAGTAGGAACCCAAATGTTAGTTGTCTATAAGTCGTAGTTATGTCTGCTGCTTTGTACTATCAAAAAAAAAAATTAAATTCTAATAAAAACTCAATTATAAATTCAATTAATAATGTGAAGGTCATAAACAATAAATTCCAACAAGTGTTTCAACACGAATAAAATCCAAATATTAATCCAATCGAAATATAAAGATGACAATATAGAACTAAATTGTCTCACAAAATTACAATTTAAAATTACTTAAAACTAAATAATTTCAAATTCTTGAATTAAAAAGATAAATAGAACATCACTCCCTTATGGTCTTTAAGTGCTAACCCAAGGCTCAAATCTCCTCCATGCTCCTCCCAAGTTGCCTCCCTAATAAGCTTAAGTTGCCATCAAAATCATCTTCCCTCCAAGGATAAAGACGTAAAGCACATCCATGTGGGTGAGGAAATTGAAGAAGAGTGGCGTGGGTTCTTGGTGTATGTTGAATGAAAGAGAATGGTGTATGGGATTGAAGTCAATAATATATTGAGGGGGGGGTTTATGTGAATGGCCGAAAGAATGGAGCAGAACCTGGAAAGAAGGAATAAAGATAGTGATTCACAAGTGATTTGATGGTGTCCGTAGGCTATTCAAAGATGGTGAGAGACGGTAGCGTATCGTGAATATGGGACATAGGAAGATATATCGTGCAATGCGTGTCCGGAGGGATTATTTAATAGGAGAAAAGAAAATTTTTTGAATCCAAAACTCAAACCCATTAGTAATTAATTGACCAACTTGATATTAGCAATTGGATTGTGCTTAAATTCCAGGAAATAATTTTCCACCATTGGATTTCCTATATGCTCTTTCTTGACCTACAAGAATTTAAGTGCATCCATTAATGTAGATTATATCCAAATATAATATAATCTCTATCAAATTAAATGTTAGATATGCATAAAAATTAAACAAGAAATTGTAAAACTTTCTAAAAATATGAGACTTGTTTCCTAAAGAAATAGAAAAAATTATTCCAAGTCAAAAAAAAAGGAAATCACAAAATATTTATATTTTTAATCCAAAATCTCACTTTTTATACAAAATCCAAAAATCAACCAATTAATCCAATAATACATAAAAATCTATTTAAGCTCAAAATTATCATTTAAATCCTGAAATTAATATGGGATAAAATGTATAAAAAGTGGGCTTTATCATTTAGCTAGTAGGTTTCTCTAAGGTTAAGTATATTCTAGCTTTCATCCTTAATATAAGAGCTAGTTGAATAATAATTTAAGTAGATTAAGAAAATTAGTTAAGCTAGTATTTGTAATAAATATGTGTTATGTTTCCTAACATGTGCAATTACTACAAGGACTACCTTAAGAAAAAAATACAAATATAAGAGACAAAGCGGTTTGAAATCTTATATTTCTTTCGTCTTAATATAAACCTAATTGTTAGTTGATTTTGATCCTAAATAAAGATTTAGTTCTCATATTTATTAATTTTTCCTAAGTTCCCTATGAATACTCTATCAACCATAATCAAATAAAATAGGAAGGGAAGGTATAAAGAAGATGATTATGGTGTTAGAAAAAACATGTCATATTTCTTATAATTAACTAACTTACCTAACTTCCTTAATCTAATCAAATTAGTTAAATACTCCCTCCGTTCCTTTTATAAGAGACGAATAACCGAATTCGTGATCAAAAAAGCAGTTAAAATTAGTTAAGAACAATCAATGTGTAAAAAATATAATTTTTTTTCCAAAAATGCCCTCATTAATAAGGAGAGAGAGTATGAGAGAGAACAATTAAATTATTGAAAGAAGAGAAGTGGGAGGGAGAGAGAGTGTGAGTTGGAGACAATAAATATGGATAAAATAGGAAATCAACACAAAAAAGTAGAGAAAACTTTTAAAGTCTCTTATATATAGGAACATGTCATAAGCATCAAAGTCTCTATAATAAGGAACGGAGGGAGTATGTTTTATATTAAGAACCAGAAGAGTATTTAGGATCAAATAAAATGTCAAGTCAAAAACAAGAATCACAAAATATTTATATTTTTAATCCAAAATCTCAATTTTATGCAAAATCCAAAAATCAATCAATTAATTCAATAATGCATAAAAATCCATTAAGCTCAAAATTATCATTTAAATCCTAAATTAATATGAGATAAAATGTATAAAAATTAGGCTTTATCAATTCCCCAACACTTAGTCTTTGCACTCCTGGGCAAAGCAAATGAAAACCAAAGAGCAGTAAGAAAAACAAAAGAAAATCAAACAAAAGTGAATGTTCCAATCACAAGCAAAAAGCAAGTCAAAGCAATTAACATCTTTCTTATCCAAGTAATATTCTCATGAATCAAGAAAACAAACATCATGGCAATTTACTTGACAAAAGGGAATCTAAGTCAGAAATCCCTCACCAAGGTTAATGTGTATGTCACTCATCACTCAAAAGTGTAGCGGCTTGTGTTTGCACTCAAAACCATCCTACCCAATCCTCCTTCTATAGGCTTGACAAGAATCTAAATTCTTCACTAATTATAAAGCAATTACAAGCATAAATCAAAAGGATTTTTATTAGGTTGTAATGAAACTAAGGTAAAGAAAGAAAGAATATAGTGTTTGGGAGAACAAAGTTGAACATCTTAGGAAATGAAGAGAACCAATGAAAAAAAATATAATGGGATGTAAGAAACTAAATAAACTTGAATTGGGTCATTCTTCTTCTTCTTCTTCTTTTCTACTTCTTTTTTTAAAATTGACCCAAACCATAACTCCAAATGTGTTCCTCCATCCAAAGCGCACATAACATACCACTCTTCAACTCTTAAAACATTCAAAGGGGTAGTTTTTTTTTTTTTTGGGTTGAGGAAGGAAGAAAAAAAACAAATAAAGGCTCAAAAAGGTTAAGCAAAGGATAAATGCATGAAAAGGGTCGGCTTTTGGCTTATCTGGCTAGAAAAATTGAATTGAATGCCTTTATCATCTTTATGAATGCAAATGCACAATCGTGGTTTCAAATAAGATTCAAATCAAGTTCTAGATCAAGGAAAGAGATAGGGGGTATACACACATGAAAAGAAGAAATGCATCGGGCTCAAAACCTCACTAGGCATATGATTACTAGCTCAAATTCACCTAAATCAGATCTATTGCCAATCAATTCATCAACTCAAGACATGATCAATCACTTTTCAAATCAAGAATGCATCATACTTGAATCACTTCAAACTTGCAATCTTCACATTCAAAATAAAACAAAAAAAATTTTGAACAGAAATTTCTTTCTTTTTTGAAAATAAGAAACAAAAACCAAAGTAAAAACCAAAATATTTTTCTTTTCCTCATTTTAAAAACAAAAACTAATAGTAGGAACAAAATCCCTCCCCCACACTTTTGTCATGCATTGTCCTCAAGGCAAAGGGCATATCAAAACAATAGCAACAAGCAATGCAAGAAAAAGAGGAAGGAAGGAATATGACCAGATTATCCAAAGCTTGAGGCCCAAATTAAGCAACGGAGTTGGCACCTCTCCCTTGTCTGGTGGCAGGTCACATGAAAGCAAAACCAGTGTTTTCTTTTGAAGTTCAAAAGACATTATCTCCTTTTTTAAGGTCCTCAAAAAATGCTTTAACTCAAGTGCGCAAGGTGTTTGGATAGGAGGAATCAATCCATATACCTGCAGAAAATCATAACTCCAAGCAATATCTTGTCTCAAAAATGTAATCAATAAACTCAACAAACTTTTCAGCAATTAAGGAAGATCCCAAAATAAATTGATCAAAACAGAGAGTTGAAACTTCCAAATATTTTGAACAGCCCACAAAATCAATTTGACTCTCCTCAGTAAGAGTCAAGTTTGTTAGATAATGAAGTGACAAATGATTACTCAAAATGGTCTTCCCATGTTTATCATCATCATTACACAAAGCAAATTCTACATGTGAAGTCTCATCAAGCAACATGTCCTTACTTTTTAAGTGCATATCCAAGTCAAGATTTCCCCCACACTTATTCGTAACTGCATCCTCATTAACAACAGTCATGTCAAGAGCACAAGTAATATCAATAGAATCAAAAGAAATACTACCTTTATCATGTAAAGCATTAATACACAAATGAGCATCAACACTCAAAGAGGATATATTATCTTTGAACTCAACAGTGGATGGGGATTCAACAATAATCTCTTCATCAATTTCATCACCAGAGTCATCTTGCTTAAAATTCTCTATTGACCTAACAAAATCAATAGAATTTGGATTAGAGGTATAGGAAGAAGTATCAATGCATGAATTTCAAGATGCAACATTATTTGACTCAATAGAACTAGTCAATCCAGAAACATCATCAGTGCATGCATTATCAGTTAATGGACTATTCATGTCATCATGTGAGATGGTAGGAGCAAAAGGACATTAATCATTAGAGGGTGAAAAAGTACTATCATATGATAATTCACCATTTGTTTCTAATTCTTCACTTTCCAAGTCGCTAATTGTATTAGACATTTGTTTGAATTTGAGTTTGTAGAGTCTGAATCACTTGATTGTGTTGCAATTCCTTTTCTTCAAACTTGTTTAATAGGATTTGCATCATAGTCTCCAGCTTATTCTCTAATGTTAAGTCTTCTTGAATAGGCATAACTTGATGGACACATCCAAGATTTGAGTAATATTGCCACATTGGAACATTAGTCATGGTCTGCAGCCTACTTTCTATTCTTGAATATGGATCATATCCCTATGTCACATCATGGACATAATGATAAGGCATAGAAATATAAGAATTATTTTCATAAGGAGAAGCATTTCGAGCCATCATAAATTTAAGATCAAGAGCATCAACACAAATAAAAAGAAAAGAAAAACTAAAAAAGCAAAAGAAAGATAAAAAAAATTCAGAAAAATTAAAGAAGAAAAACCTGGAAAATTGAAAAAATCAAAGAAAATTTGAAAAAAAAAATTAGAAAACTCAATGAAAATGGGTGAATTTTGCTAAAACAACCCCAAAATTGATTAGCACACCCGAAAACTTTAACAACTAGAATTTCAAGGAAATCTAGGCAGCGAAAAGTTAAATTTCAACACAAGATGTTTTAGTAAATCAACCGAAAACAGAAGACGCAAGTACTAAAGAGAAAATAAGATGCAAAGAAAAAAATGCAAGAAAAACAAGAGAAATCACCTAGAACTCAAACCTAAAGTTTAACCATTGTTCCCTGCAACGACACCAAAATTGATAATGCCTCTGTTGTTAAAGCACTCAATTAAACTAAGTCCTAATTAATTTGTAGTTTAGGATAGACCTAGGTCATTACTTCCAAGGAGCAAGTTATGGAGTTTCTTTAGTAAAAATTTAGATGATAAAAAAAATACAATAAATTGGACCTAAACTAAAATGCAAAATTCTAATTCTAAATGTAGGATATAAATGTCCTAAAATCTATATGAAAATTAAATTAAACTAAATGAATGCAGTGCAATATTTTGGAGGGATTTTTTTAGAAGAAAAATAAAAATGAAGAATAAAGGAAATTAACTAGAAAGCAAAGAAAATTAACAAATAAAAATTGAGAAGTTTCTCTTCAGGTAAGTTAGAGGGGACACCACAAAAAAAAGTGATTTACTAGCGGTACATTTCTAGTGGTTATATAAAACCGCTACAAATTCAAACATTTCTAGCAGTTTTCACACAAACCGCAAGAAATCCGTAAGACTTTGACCAGAAAGTGAGTGGGCCCCACACATTTCTAGCGATTAAGAGTCAACCACGAGAAAGTGACCAACACAACTATTCGCACGTTTTGGCGCGAAGTTGGCGTCATATTTCTAGCGGTTTTGCTGCTAGAACCGCTAGAGAATGCAAATCGTCGTTGCATTTTCTAGCAGTTTCAGAACCCCTACTAATGCAACCAACTTTATAGCAGTTTCTGTTGAAACCGCTAGAAATTTTTTTATTTTTCTGAGGAGTTGTGACACGTGGCTGAATGTAGGAGGCAACAAAGGGTAACTGTTAGAAATTTCTAGTGGTTTTCTTTTAAACAGCTAGAAGTGTCTAGCGGTTCGATGAAAACCGCTAGAAAATCGCGGCCTATATATACCCCCCACCGCGTCATTTTCACTGTTTTGGTGAATTTTGAAGCGAAGCTCTGTCGAATTCTCTCCACAAAGTATATCCATATCCAGATCCAGATCCATATTTTTAGGTAAGAATAGAAGTTTATTTATAAATTATTTTATTTTATTTTATTTATTTTATTATATTTTTTATATTGAGTTTGATAGACTAGCTTAATTTAGTTAGAGTTAATAGAAATTTTTTTTTATAGTAGACTAGTTTTTATAGAGTTAATAGAAATAGTTATTTTTTTAATGAGTTAACGGCAAATTTAAATATAGGAATATTGTTTTTCAATTAATATTATTTGATATTATTATGTAGAGTTAATAGAAATAATTATTATTTGATATAATTGTTTATTTTTAATGATTGTTAGTTGTAAAATATATTTTTCATTACAATTGCTATTTGCTATTATTAAGATGAGTCGTCGACCAGGAAAGGAGCTGGTTGATCCTGAAAGAGGAGGACCCAGCGAGGATCGTGATGGTGGGGGTCATGATGCTGGTGAGCCATTCCCGAGCATTCATAACTACGTTCTGAATGAGGATATCTTGAGCTTGATGGAGCATGATGATATCTAGTGGACTGAGGAGGCTCATTTCTCGATGGATAAACAATCCCATGGTGATACTGGTAAGGAGGAGGAAGAGGAGCAGGTTCAGAAAAATGAGAATCCCATAATGAGCAGCATCCTGCTCCCAGATGTCAGACCGGTTTTAAAGTAGAATTTGAGGGTAAGTATTTATTTAATATTTTTAAATTTGACAACTATTTAATTTATATAGAAATTGTTTTAATTAATTAATATATAATTAATTTCTTAATTAAATTTTGCAAACTCTGAGGGGAACAGGTCCTATAGGAGGTTGACGACCAAAGAGCTGTCTATGACGACGAGTGGACAGGTGGTTGTGCCGCTGAATGAATTGGGCCAACTGACCAAGAAAGGTGGCTAGCTGTATAATAAGTATGTGCGCCTTCTTGGTCAACAGTGGACCATGTTCCCTATTTATGTGAAGGATTGGAAGAAAATCACTCTGGAGAAAAAGCAACAAGGTTGGGAAATGATGAAGGTAACATAAAATTATTATTTATAATTTTTTAATTTAAGTAAATGAATATATATATTTCGTTTTTAAATTATTTAATTGTTTGATTTAATTTTTTATTTATTTAATTAATTTTTTATTTATAATATTTTTAAATTAGTTAAATGAATATATATTTTTTATTTAAATTACTTGATTGTTTGATTATAATTTGTTATTGATGTAATTTATTTTTATTTATAATATTTTGAAATTAGTTAAATGAATATATATTTTTTATTTAAAGTACTTAATTGTTTGATTATAAATTTTTATTTATTTAATTAATTTATTACTTATAATATTTTTAAATTAGTTGAATGAATATATTTTTTATTTAAATTACTTAATTGTTTGATTATGATTTGCTATCGATGTAATTTATTTTATTTATAATATTTTGAAATTAGTTAAATGAATATATATTTTTTATTTAAATGACTTAATTGTTTGATTATAAATTTTTATTTATTTCATTAATTTATTACTTATGATATTTTTAAATTAGTTGAATGAAAATATATTTTTATTTAAATTACTTAATTGTTTGATTATGATTTGTTATTGATTAATATATTTTTAATTTATAATATTTTTAAATTAGTTAAATGAATATATATTTTATTTAAATTTTTTAATTGTTTAGTTATAATTTGTTATTTATTTAGTTTAGTTTTTATTTATATTAGCAAAATGAATATAATTTTTTATTTTTTAATTACAGAGTAAATTTATACTGGGAGAGGAGTTGAAGGCAAATACAATCAAGAGACTTGGGGTGGCATGGAAGAACAGGAGGGATGACTTGTGACAGGAAAAGAAAAGTGACGGAACGAGGCCACTACAAGAGATACTAGCAGATATACTTGGTTGAGTCCTGGAGCAAGATTGGTCGAGTTATGTTTATTTTATGATGTCAGCTAACTAGATGGTATGATAGTATTGCATTAATTATAATTTTTTTTACTTTTTGCCCAATTTGCCCAATTTAATTTTTTTTACATTTTGTTTCAGGCTCTTTCCCAGAGAAATACTGGGAGCGTCAGGCAGCAGACAATACATCATAGGGTTAGATCCAGGAGCTTTGCTATCACCTATGACGAGAATGTAAGTACTTGAAAAGAATTTGTTAAATGTGTACATATATTTAATTTTTAATTAATAATTTCTTTCACTTCATTTACAGAGGAAAAAGACGCGGCAGGAGCAGGGATACACGCCCACCTATGGCGAGATGTGGCCGACTCTGTACAGGTCTCGAGACGAGTATCCTGCTTCAGATGAAGTTGAGGAGATAGCGATAAGTAATCAATTAAATATTAATATCATATTGCAGTACAAATATTATTTCATACTAATTAATATTTTTATATTAATTTTGATACGCGCAGATGACTCAGGTCGATACCGAGCTGCGGGAATCTCAGGAGTCTGCCTTGGATCCCACTGCCTCACTTTTAGCTGGTCGTGGCCGAGCACAGCACCTTAGTCGAGTTAGCGGTCGAGTTAGCGGGCTCGGTCTTGGACCCCCACTGACTAGGTTGCCCAGCTCAGGTTGTGCTGGCCCTTCATACATTGAGAGGAGCTCTTAGTCAGCAGCAGCGTCCCATTAGGTGAGTGCAGGAGTGAAGTGGCCCAGTTCCTCATCCTCAGACGAGTTGCAACAGGAGATCAGGCGAGAGATGGAGGCCAGGATGGAAGAGCGTGATCGTCAGTTCCATTTACAACTTGACCAGGTGAAGGCAACTGCGATGGGCATGCGTGATGTGGTGATCAGTTTCGCTCCAAACATCCCGATTCCCAAGATCCCTGACATACGCCTGCCACCAATCCAGTCCATGCACAACCAGCAGCCAGTCCAGCCCCAACACGATCAGCAGCCTGTCCACCCCAAGCAGAACCAGTAGGAGGATCCAGCGCCCAACGATCATGATGATGCTACTTCTACCCCTCACCCTTTATTTCCCCTATTTTCTTTGTATAGGATTTTATTTGGATTTGGATTTTATTATGTTATGTTTTATATGGATATTTATTTAAATTTTATGTTTATTTGTTTACTTTTATTATTTATTTATATCAAGTATTAATTAATATATTGTTGCACTATATAAAACATGCTAAACATATATCCTTTTAACATTAAAATTCTTTCTTGTAGTATGTATTTTAATATTTAACATATCATGGAGTTTTTTTAATTTTATGCATACATATATTATTTATACCTTTTAATACCTATTTATTATTTTATTATTATTTTTAAATTTAATTCAATAAATATCAATTTATTGTATTAATTGGGTTAAAATCTTTGGGCCAAAATAATTAGGTTGAAATGAATAAAATTGATGTAACTGTAAAAATATAATTTAGGAATTTCTTAAAATGAGAAGTAAAATAGTAACTAAATTTTATTTTAATATAAATTATAGTTAAAATAATATTTTTGTTAAGTTTTTTTTTTAAGGAAGACGACATTTCTAGCAGTTGCAAACCGCTACAAAAATTGGAAGAAATTTTATATTCTAACTAACACTTTCCAACGGTTGTAAACCGCTACAAAACTTGGGAAAAAGTTAATAATTTTTACCGGTTAATAACCGCTAGAAAAGTCACACCATTATAGAGAAATTCAAATTTCCCTCCCCTGGAAATTTCTAGCGATTTAGAACATTAATAACCATTGGGAAAAAATTTTTTAGCGGTTTTAAACCACTAGAAAATGAATAACCGTTGGCAAATTCAAATTTCCCTCCCGCTTTGAATTTTCTAGCAGTTATAAACCGCTATAAATGCTATAACTACTAGAAAATGCTTTTAAATTCAAATTTCTATAGGTTAGAATCGCTAGAAAATGTTTTTAAATGCTAGAAATATCCAGCAGTTTGGAACTGCTACAAAAATTTAACCGTTATCTATCCGTTGGCAGCCTCTTTTATAAGCTGAAGAACTCTATCTGAAATTCATTTTAACTTCTCTTTGAGCTTCCCGTGTCATATGTTCACAAAATTTGAACAATATCAGTGACGGATAGGTCGTGGATCAACTTGTACCGGTCGACTCTGCAATACCTAACTGGTCTAAACTATTTCTTAGATTTTGCTTTCACCAATGCTGCTGTAAACGGTAAGATTCCGTGTTCATATCCTAAATATAATTTCAAGAAGTGGCATCCCAGAGATATTGTTAGAGAACATTTGATCTTTAAGCCCTTCTCATGAGAGTATGTATTTTGGCAACTACATGGAGAATGACCAGATATGGTTGCTGAGTTAGTTCCAGTAGTTTCACAGATGGGAGTTCTAGTAGAAGAAGCTGATGTCGTGAACGATGCTGTGCGTGATGCTTTTGGCGTTCACAAAAGTAAGGATCCCAACAAAGATGAAGTAGAGGGCCTCAACCGGAGTTTCTTAGAAACGAAACTGCTCAGGAATTTTTTGACCTCGTGAGCAAAGTTGATAAGCCTCTTTATTCTGGATGCACAAAGTATTCTAAGTTGTCATTCTTGGTGAAGTTGTATCATATCAAATGCTTGTGTGGTATGACTGACAAGGCGATGTCCATGCTAATGGAATTACTGGGAGATGTTTTCCCTCAAGCTAAATTCCTTCCATCTTTTTATGAAGCAAAGAAGATTATTAACAAGCTTGGCTTGAACTACAAGAAGATAGATGCATGCCTAAACGACTGTATGTTATACTGGGGAGATGATGCAAACAAGGAGATTTGTACGAGATGTAAGATGTCTTGCTATAAGTCAGTACAGAAGGGAAAAAAGAAGAAGAAGAAGAAGAAGAAGAAGAAGAAGAAGAAGAAGAAGAAGAAGAAGAAGAAGAAGAAGAAGAAGAAACTAGCAAAAATTCTCAAGTACAATTCATTATAATGTGTTACTTGTTCCGTCTCTAAATATTCGATATTTGAAATTCTCAATACAATTGATTATAATGTGTTGCTTGTTCAGTCTTTAAATATTCGATATTTGAAATTTTTAATATATTATTTCTTTAGATACTTTTCTTTGAAACCATGGTTGCAAAGAATGTATATGTCATCAAAAATGGCTCAGCACATGAGGTGGAATGGATTGAGAAAAATCCAGATGGCAGGTTAAGGCACCTACGAGATTCGGAGGCGTGGAAAACATTTAATGCAAAATTTCCAAACTTTGTTAGTGATCCTAGAAATGTACGTCTTGACTTGGCAACTGATCGTTTTAATCCCTTCAAAAATATGAGCACAAGTTACAGTATATGGCCGGCGGTGTTAATTCCATACAATCTACCACCTTGGATGTGCATGAAGCAGAGCTTCTTTTTGCTTTCCATGGTCATTTTTGGCAAGAAAGCACCAGGAAATGATATAGACGTATACTTACAACTGTTGATACACGAATTGATTGACCTGTAGACAAATGGTGTTGAGACATATGACTCATATGACAAGTGACTATTCAATCTCCGTGCAGCCTTGATGTGGACAATAAGTGATTTTCTCTGTTTGGGAACTTTGTCGGACTAGAACGTGCATACTGGGTTGGCCTATCCTGAGTGCAATTTTGATGTCGTGTCATGTCGTCTTCCACACAATCACAAGTGCTGCTTCATAAGAGATCGACAGTTTCTCGATTCCAAGCACAGATTTAGATTGCAACGGATTCGCTTTAATGGAAAACAAGAGAAGAGAGATCCTCCTGTTACTTTATCTGGTGTGGATATTTTGCGGTAGTTAGAAGATGTTGACGTTGAGTTTGGCAAGAATGTGGATCTCGAATGACTGGGACAATAGTCTCTTGGGACATCTGATGAGCAACCTATGCAATGGCAGAAGAAAAGCATATTTTTCAATCTTCCTTATTGGAAATCTAATTTGCTATGACACAGTTTGGATGTTATGCATATTGAAAAAAATGTATGTAATAATGTGCTATATACGTTGCTCAACGAAGTTGAAAAGTCCAAAGTCCATCTTGCATCTAGAAAAGATTTACGGGCCTGGGGAATTCGTGAAGCGGCTTGGCCTGATGAAAATGACAAGTTTCAACCAACTAAATTCACCTTGACGAAGCAAAACAAGGATATCTTCCTTTCGACACTGAAGAACATAAAAGTACCTGATGAATACTCTAACAACATCTCAAGGTGTATCGATCTGCAAGCTCGAAAGGTTACTAGGTTAAAAGGTCATGACTCCCATGTTCTTATACAACAGTTACTTCCATTGGCTTTGAGAAACACACTTCCTTTTGATATATCAGTGGTTTCGGTGGAATTATGTTCATTGTTCAAGAAGTTGTGTGCGAAGGTCTTGATAGCGGAAGAGCTTGATTAGCTGTAAAATAAAATAATTCTTACACTTTGACACTTAGAGATGATATTTCCTCCATCATTCTTCACTGTTATGGTTCACTTGACTGTCCACCTTATTCGAGAAGCAAAGGTTACTAGCCTAGTTTACTATCGATAGATGTACCCTATAGAGAGGTACTGGATTATCTTTTATCTCCGCGTCTTTAAATTTCATATTGTTATTTCATTTGCTCGTAATTATTAATGGAATATTAACCTGCAGATACTTGAGAAAATTAAAATCATATGTTAGGAATAAGGTGTGGCCTGAGGGGTCAATAGCAGAAGGTTATTCTAAAGATGAGGTACTAACTTTCTGTTTAGGGCACTTTGATGACATGAAGATATCTTTTAACCGCCCGCGTCACGTAGATGATTCTCCTCCTGGTCCTTCCATGTCAACTTTATTTCCTCCTGTTAGGAAACCAGTTATAAAATATGAATTCTTCAAACTCACTCCCACAGAGAAACTCTAGGCACATAGACATGTTTTGATAAATTTCAGCCAAGTTAAACCCTTCATGCAGTAAGTATTATATAAGCTCACTAACTTTTACACTCTATATTTGTTTCTCACTGACTCTTCTAACAAATTACACTTCATTGTAGTGAGTTTAGAAGTTATCTCAGGCGGTAGCTACGAGGACATGCACGTTCCGCTAACATTGATAAAAGAGTCCAGAAAGAGTTTCCCGGTTGGTTTACATGTCGAATATGTAATGACAACAGCCCATACACAGATGAATTCAAAGCTCTTTCCCTCAGTCTGTTAGACCATGCATGAAGGTTTACTATGTATAATGCCAACGGCTTCAAGTTCTGTACGGTTGAACGTGATCAGGGATGGCCCACACAAAATTTTGGAGTTTGCGGGACATTTTAGACGAGATATTATGCTAGCAGCAGTGACAGTGATATGCGCTTTGGAGACACGACTTACTATGGAAAGCTAATTGACATCATTGAGTTAAGTTGCTAGCTTTCACCGTAACTCTGTTCAAGTGCTCCTGGGCAAATACGACAACTTTACGAGGACTCGCTACTGACCACTTGGACATCACCTTTGTTAATTTCTCTAGACTTATTCATACAAGTGAATCTGAAGATGATGAGCCATATATTCTTACCTCCGAGGCACACCAGGATTACTATGTCGAGGATGAGAAACATAAAGACTGGAATATGATCGTTCACCTCAAGCCACGAGATTTTTATGATATGGGTGATGGTGACATTACTTATGACAGCGAATCCTTCCAACCTACGAATTTTGAAAACTTCTTTTCTCAAGGAGATGATAATTTGGCAATTATCAGGTATATGTCTTTTCTTAAATTATTTAAATAATTAACTACTAATTACTAATTTTTTCTAAATATATTATAATTGTAACATAATTTTTTTTAATATCTCCTTTCAGGCAGGATGATAATCAAGAATAGCAGTTTCAAAAAAATTTATCATTCAAAAAATTGGTTTTTCATAAATAAGTATGTATAAATTAAATTAGTTCAGTTTTTTAAAAAGTAAAAAAATTACAATCTGCAACGGTTATACAACTGTTACAAAATATAAAACCACTACAAAAACTAGCAGTTATGTTATACACTAGAAAATGTAAGACCGCTACAAAATGAATTAAAACGCTGCAAAAAAACCACTACAAATATCTTGCTGATCACTATGAATATCACATCACCTCCTCATTCATTTACCCCATCTCTTTTTCTTCCTCTCCCCTTCTTCTTTATAATTCTCTCTTTTTTTCTTACTCTCTGATATGGTGGTTTTTTTCTCTTCATTATATGGTAAGGTGATTTTCATTTTATAAGTCTTGATGTCTTTTATTTATCTTTATTTAGAATTTACTAACATATTTATTTCTCTTTTTCTTTTAGATTTTTCTTCTTTACATTTGTCATACCCTCCTCAACTGATTCAAGCACTTCTCAACATAACAGTACTATCCCATCTCCAATTCAGCTACCTTATTAAATTAAATTAATTTCATTTGACACAATCATGATTTAATTACTTATTATTTATCACAAAATTCAAATATATAAAATGTAATACATTGGTAAATATACATATTAACAAAATTCTCTAATATAATCTACTTAATGGTTTTTTAATTATAATATTATATTTTTTAATAATCAAACATCTAAATTTATTTTTTTCCTAGAATAAAATTTCTAGCGATTCTCAAACCGCTAGAAAATGAAAAAGAGAGACAAATTTTGCAAAATTTAAATTTGCTGCCACATTTCTAGCGGTTTATAACCACTAGAAAATATTGGCACCAATTCCAAAATTTTGTTTTCCAGCAAAATTTGATTTCCTCCAAACTTTCTAGCGGTTATAAACGGCTAGAAATTTTTGGCACCAAAATGAAAATTTTTGTTTCCCGACAAAATGAAATTTCGTTTAGAATTTTCTAGCAGTTACTAAACCGCTACAAATTTTCACCAATTTCTAGTTGTTTTAAACCGCTACAAATGTCATCTCATTCCCTTGGGACTCCTCGTTTTTTCTAGTGATTATTTTAACCGCTAGAAATTTTCTGGCGTTTTGACCATACTGTGTAGCGGTTCTCATAACTACTAGAAATCTGTTTTTTACACTTGATTTCCTAGCAGTTTGTCTAACTGTTAAAGATGTTATTTGTTGCAGTTGAAACCGCTAGAAACGTCATATTTTAACCGCTACAAAATACATGTTTTTTTGTAGTAGGACAACTTAGGATTCACATGAATTTAACCTTCATAACCTTAATAAGTTAATTAGACCAAAGGAAAGTGATAAGAGAGTAGAATTAATAAATTTAATCACCTATTTGAAACAAAAGGAATCCTCAATTTTAAAAACCCTTAAACTATTAGAGAACTCATAACAGTATACGGTTGGTTAATTAAGCTTATTAAAACCAATGAAAGCAACTCAAATTAATTCTGAAAATTATGTTTAAAATTATTCAATTAAACAATCAGACAATTAACCAACTTAATTAAACAATTAAGACGCAAAAGGACCCAATTTTACAATTCAAACTACATTGATAATTAAATTCATAATGAAAATTCAATTAAAATTCAATTAATAATGCGAAGGTTCATAAACATAAATTCCAACAAGTGTCTCAACACAAATAAAATCCAAATATCAATCCAATCCAAGCATAATAGAGGTGGAAATCAAAGCCAGCCCGACCCTTTAGAGCTGGCCCTCCAGGACTGGCGAGCTTAAAAAGGCCGGCCCTCCAAGGTCAAAATTTCAAAAATATCAAAATTTGCTAGGCCCGGCCCTTAAGCTAACGAGCTTAAGGCCGGCCCGCAGGCTTTTGGCCAATTTAAGGAAAAAATATTATTTTTTTTTTATATTTCTCATATTTTTTATCTAAAAAAATGACAATAAACTAATGAAATTGTTAATAATAGACATAAATATGAATAAAATTAAGTCAAATACAAAATATCATCATATATAAATATCCATCAACGTCCAAGAACATCTAAAACATTCATTAACAAGATAACAACATCCAAAAGTTTTATCTATAGTGTAATTATGCAATAATAGACATTCTCATTAATCTTTTGAAACTTCATCATCACTATAATCAATTACTCTTCTTCATAAGTATGCTTTTCTTTCATAACAAAAATATCAAGTTTTTTTTCTTTGTAGGAATTTTACTTTTAAATTTTACAATTTAGCTATTATTTTACTTTAATGTGAGAAACATTATTGTTGAAACTCATGAATTTCTAATTCAAATTATAGAATCATAAGGTATACAAGTATAAAAATACTCCATTATCAAATATATATAGTTTAAAAATATCAACACATATAATATAAATTAAATCATTATTAAAGTCCAAATTAACCCATTTTTTAAAAAATTTAATTGGATAAATTATTATCTAAAACTAAATAAATCAAATCATTTTGTAAAATATAATTTTAAACTGATAATAATAACTAGATATTTGAAATATTATTAACAATATAAAAAATTAATAATATTAGAATTACATAAAAAAATTTTAAAAAAATATAAAATGGCCTAAACGAGCCAGCCCTCGGCCCTCTAAAACCGGCCCTTTTAAATTCTTGGCCCTCCAGGGCTTATCTCCCATTTGAGGGGAAAAATTTCAAGCCTGGCCCTCATAATTTTAGGGTCTAAACGGATCGGCCCGACGGGTTTGGCCCGTTTTTCCGGCTCTACTAACAAAATTACAACTTAAAATTACTTAAAACTAAATAATTTAAGTCCTTGAATTAAAAAGATAAATGGAACATCACTCCCTTATAGTCTTCAAGTGCTAGCCCAAGACTCAAGTCTCCTCCATGCTCCTCACAAGTTGCCTCCCTAACAAGCTTAATGTGCCATCAAAATCATCTTCCCTCCAAGCATAAAGACGTAAAGCACAGTCATGTGGGTGGGGAAATTGAAGAGTGGCGTGGGTTCTTGGTGTATGTTGAATGAAAGAGAATGGTGTATGGGATTGAAGTCAAATAATATATTGAGGGGGGTTTATGTGAATGGCCGAAAGAATGGAGCAGAAACTGGAGAGAAGGAATCAAGATAGTGATTCACAAGTGATTTGATGGTGTCTGTAGGCTATTCAGAGATGGCGAGAGACGGTAGCGTATCATGAATATGGGACATAGGAAGATATATCGTTCAACGCGTGTCTGGAGGGATTATTTTAATGGGAGAAAAGAAATTTTCTTGGATCCAAAATTTAAACCCATTAATAATTAATTAACCCACTTAATATTAGCTATTGGATTGTACTTAAATTCCAAGAAATAATCTTGCACTATTAGATTTCCTATATGCTCTTTTTTTGACCTACAAGAATTTAAGTGTATCTACCAATGTAGATTATATCCAAATATAATATAATATCTATCAAAATTAAATGTTAGATATGCATAAAAATTAAACAAGAAATTGCAAAACTTTCTAAAAATATGAGACTTGTTTCCTAAAGAAATAGAAAAAATTAATTCCAAGTCAAAAATAAAAATCACAAAATATTTATATTTTTAATCCAAAATCTCACTTTTTATACAAAATCCAAAAATCAACCAATTAATCCAATAATGCATAAAAATCCATTTAAGCTTAAAATTATCATTTAAATCCTGAAATTAATATGGGATAAATGTATAAAAAGTAGGCTTTATCATTTAGCTAGTAGGTTTCTCTAAGGTTAAGTATATTCTAGCTTTCATCCTTAATATAAGCGCTAGTTGAATAATTTAAGTAGATTAAGAAAATTAGTTAAGCTAGTTATTTGTAATAAATATGTGTTATGTTTCCTAACATGTGCAATTACTACAAGGACTACCTTGAGAAAAAAAATACAAATATAAGAGACAAAGCGGTTTGAAATCTTATATTTCTTTCGTCTTTAATATAAGACCTAATTGTTGAGTTGATTTTGATCCTAAATATAAGATTTAGTTCTCATATTTATTAATTTTTCCTAAGTTACCCTATGAATACTCTATCAACCATAATCAAATAAAATAGAAAGGGAAGGTAGTAAAGAAGATGATTATGGTGTTAGAAAAAACATGTCATATTTCTTATAATTAACTAACTTACCTAACTTCCTTAATTTAATCAAATTAGTTAAATATGTTTTATATTAAGAACCGGAAGAGTATTTAGGATCAATTAAAATGTCAAACAAACTGTTATATTAAGTGCAATAAATGGTATTACAATTCACAAGTAACTGAAAAGGCCACGGATAGTTGAACACAACAGTACATTACAATATGTGTTGACATTGTCGTATTAAAACCTAATTCAAGTTTCCCAGTCAAATCGGCTGCCCAATCTCATAACTGGTTTAGTCAAAAGTTTTTGATTAGTTAACCAGGTCGAATTTTATAATTCCCCTTTGTTGAATATGAAACACTACTTTCAGTCTTTCTTAGTTGACTAATTTAAAAAGATTAAAAAAATTATTTAAATTAGTTAATTGTAATAAATAAGTGTTGACTTTCCTATAATACTCTTGCTAATCATGTGTATTAGCTAAAATTACCATTTCATAAAATCATTAATATGTGTAAATACTACAAAAACTATTTTAGAAAAAATAGATAAACATGAAAGATAAAGTAGATTGAAGTTTTATATTTAGAACTAAATTAAAAGTTTAATTTGCTCTTATATTAAGAAGGTAACATGTAACATCATTTTGAGGTTAAAAAAAAAAAAGTAATTTGTCATATTTTAACTGTTTTGTTAAATGATGAGTATTTATATATGAATATTTTATTTAGTTATGAATTAATTTTTTTATTTATGCATTTTTTTATATATTTCTATTACACTATATTATTTGAATCATAACTAGGTTAACTTCAATTGAATTATGCACAATTAAATCACTCATATTTAAATCATTGTCTCAACCAGTTCATAGTTGGTCAGCACATTATTGACATCTCTTTGGTTGGTTAGTTATATACGTTGATTATTTGTAGAACTCAAGATAATGTATAACCAAATCATGATTTTTTTGGTCAACTAATTAGCTCAAAGCACCCATCATATAGACAAAATGATAAAGTTAAGATATAAATTTGTTCCGAAAGTTTTTAGTTAGAATACTAGGTATTCAAAAATTTTCTTACACTCAATACTACCTCAAAAACTTCAAATCATACCAATACGCCACTTACAATTAAAAAACTAATGTTGTATGATTTTAAATTTTTGGAACAATATTAATTATTAAACTCAAAAAAGTTTTGGGTATCCAATATTTTGAATGAAAACTTCTGAATCAAATTTACATCTCAACCCTGTAAAGATATCTTTTCTATCCTCTTTAAGGCGTCACCTTCCATTTAGTTTATTTTATTGTATTGCGCAATGCCCGTTTGATATCTTCATATAAATATGTGTGTGTGTGTGTATAAAAGTCTTATCATTATTCTTCCAAAATGGCTTGATTGACATGAGATGATGTTGTTGGGCCAAGTTATATGGTCGTGCATTCTAGATTGGACTTTTCTTTTGGACTGAATTCTAAATTGGACTTATTGGACCTTTAACCTAGTTCAAAGAGCCGATACTAACTTCTTCTTGTTTATTAAAAAAAAAAATTGTCATTTTCAGGGTTAACGCTCTACTCTATAAAATAATTAATTAATTTTAGATATCAATGTTATAAAATTCACGGGAATTTATTATCATCTTGAAAAAAACAAAAGAAAAAATGGTGCGGATACTAATTATAACTTTCTATCCCAACCTTATACAATTTGGTTTTTTTAATCCTCAAGAACAATATTTTAAAGGGAAAAAGACAATAAAATACCTTAAAAGACAAATCAGTGTGAGTGAATTTCAAAATCCCAATTCAAACCCTTAATATTATTTTAAAATTTTTAAATCTTATAAAATTACATGAATACCCTTTATTATTTTTTCCCAAATATTGCCACCTCAACACCCCTAGCTAGTTTCCAGTTACCAGAGCTCTAGCACTGACAACCCTACTAGTGGGCTTCTGTCGCCGGAACTCTGGTGATTGATCGCCAGAGCTCTGTTGACTATTCTTTTTTATATATTAATTATTCTTTTTTAGCTATTAACTGTATTTGTTTTTAAAACTTTGATAATTACTTTTGTTTACCTATTAATCACTTTAATGTTTTTTTATTTGGGATTTTAAAATTCACACCACCCTAATTTGTCTTTTAATATTTTAAAGATATTTTGGTGTCTTTTTTTTATATTTTAAAGGGTTAATTAATCTGTAAGTCCTTATAGTTTTAACGAATTTTGAATCAGGTCCCTATAGTTTTTTTTCTTTTTATCAGGTCCTTATACTTTTATCTTTTTTTAATTAGGTCCTTGTATTTATTTTTCTTTTAATTAAGTCCTTATAATTTCACTAAATTTTTAATCAGTCCATGTAGTTTTAATTTTTATTTATTAATTAAATATAAGCTTAATTAAATAGATTAATACTGAAATATAAAATATTAATAATTAAATTAAATTAATAATTATGTAATAAAAAAGTAATAGAATAATTAATTCAGGAAAATTTTTTAGAACAATTAATTTTTTTGCTGAAAAAATTAAATCATTATAATAATTCAATATCTTTAGAATATTATTGTTTATAAACTAATATTAAATAATATATACTCTTTTATGTTTATATAATAGTACTATTAGAATTTATAAAATAAAGAATAAAAAATTCAGGAACTTAATTAAAAATAAGGTGAACTTATAAGGACTTGATAAAAAGAAAAATAAATACAAGGACCTAATTAAAAAAAAGTGAAAGTATAAGGACCTGATAAAAAGAAAAAAAATTATAAGGATCTGATTCAAAATTAGTTGAAACTATAAGAAGCTGCGGATTAATATCCCTATTTTAAATTGAGTATAGTTTCTTAAAATCTAATAACAATATTTTAAATTGAGTCCTAAAATTTTATAAAGATATTTATAGTTATCAGGTAGATACAATAGCAGCAAATCCAAGAACAATAATTCTCAAGAACAATAAAAAGAAAATACACTCCAAGTTGCATCAAAATCCAAGATCTACATTTTCGTTCACTATATCATACCTTAATAAACTAAACATAGACGTCAAGAACAACTTATATAGACTTTTCACCCAACATCCATCAAGTTCTAGTTGATATCTTCATCTACATTTTGATAAAAGCATAAAATGGCTTACTTATGTCAACACTAAAGTTTCAATGATTTCCAATCGTTGAAGTGGACAATACAAACATTTGTCCCTTTTACTAATCCAAACATTTTCCATCCTCCCTCCCGATCCACAAACATAGTACAATCTCCTATCTTTATTATAAAACTTGCTTTACTATTTAAGGTACATGGTAGCAAATGATTTGTTAAAAGAAAGGAAACTATAAGAATCATTTTTTGAACTCACATACCTTGTTTCAAAATGGTTTCCGGTGATTTTTCACTGTCTCGGCAGCAATGGCGGCAGCTAAGTGCCTTTTCGACTTAGGCTTAAGGGTGGGGTTTATGGTGGTAGGATTGTTTAGGCTAGGAGTGGATTTTGACCATGTTTTAGTGTTTTGGTTTTTATTTTTCAAACTTTCCGTTGAGTTTTCTTATTATTCAATCAAACATAAATACTACTTCTGCCAAAAAAAAAAAGATAAATTAGTTAATTATAATAAATAAGATATGAGAGTTCAAATACTTCTATATATTACATTATATGTCATTTTATAAATTAATAAATAAATTAGTGAGTGAAGGTGCTTCATATGATGCTTTGCCCACTTGTGATGCGGTTAATGAAAGCCCCACCTCTATTACAGCTTGGCCTCCGTCCCTTTGATGAGTTATCTTCATAAGCGCTTCAAGCTGCTGAAATTTACAATTTTAAATAGTAAATCTTAGCTGAGAGGGACTTCGCATCAATTGCATCAATATAGACATTCTCATGAAGCAAACTTTTTTTTTACCTCTGGGGAGGAAACGCTTTGTTGTGGGACATTCCTTTATTTCTCACTATTTTTAAGTTTACTGCCCTTAATCATCTTTCAAGTTAGCATCAACAATCACTTGCACCCAAAGTGATTTACCAAAACTCGTTTGTAATCACGCAAACACGCTTCAAAAACACTTGCCACATGATTCGAGACAAAATTTTACAAATTACCTCATATTCTTAATATAAGAATTAGTTGATTAATTTAAATAGATTAAAAAAATTATTTAAGTTAATTATTTATAATAAATATGTGTTGTTTTTTTCTAAAATATTCTACCTTATGTATAACTATTACGGGAACTATTTCAAAAATAAAAAAATATCATAAATAAAATATATTAAAGTCTTATATTTAGAATTAAATTGAACATCGAAAGTAATGTTACTTTGTCTTACGTTTTTTTTTTTTAAAATTCTATCACCATTTACAATTATTAGCTTCTACTAATGTAATTTGGCAAATTGTTTTCTCATTCTCATACCTGTCCTCATAAACCTTGTTTGCCATCACTTCTTCATAGTGAGAGTCTGAGAAAAATTTTAGAATTCTGAGTACACTTTGACCTTTTATTATTTACTCAATGTTTCCATCCTATTTTTTTCCTTAAGTAATTATTTGTTTTCTATTATTCAAAAAAAAATTATTAGATTTGTGAGATGAACTTTAAGCTGTGTTTGTTACGAGATTTTTGAAGGAGAGAAGAGCCTCTTCTCATTTGGTAGGTACATTTAAGGAAGGAAGGAGAGTTGCTTCTTCCCTCTTTTGCTGGTAAAAAGAGAGGAGGGGTTCTCATCTTTTTTTTTTTTTCCCCTCTTTAAATCTCTTCTTTAAAAGTGAGATTTTTTTTTAAAAAATGAGAAATAAAATTTTATATTTTAAAATTAACTTGAATAAAACATTTTTATTTCTTTCTTATCCTTTTGATTTGTAATGTGGAAGATATATTGGCTAGTGCATTTTTTTTCATGTGAATCTTTTTTTTTTGAAAATGTGAATATTTAATTTAATTGCAACTTAGATTGGTAAACAAATTCAATGTACATTTTTAATTTGTTTTTTAAAGAAAGTTAGATCAATTAAAAATATTATTATTATTATCATTTTGAACAAAACTAGTATATAATTATGATTTTAATTTTATGCACGTTTAAAATTTTTTTTATTAAATTTATTGAAATACATTTTATATATTATCTAAACCCTAAAATCCCTCTTCCTTCCCCTCCTCCCACTTCCCCCTCTATGCCTTCTCTTTTCTTGCCCCTCTCTCTCTCTTTTCTGCTTCTCCCTTTCCTTTTAGTAACATCTCTTTCTTTCCCTCCTCGTTGTTAAGCTAAACACGATGTAAGCGATTATAATAAGTATCAATGATAATTTTTAAGAAAAATGTAACTAAACATGAAAAAAATAATAACTCAATTTTACATTTATAATCAAATTAAATATTCAACTTAACAAACAATAATTCACCATTTTTATTAGAAAAAAAACTTTTAATACCTATACCAAAGACCAAGAAAGTACTTATTATTAAGCATTCACACATGCATCAAGTAACCCCACGCTTGCATTTTCTAATTTCTTGCTTATAATGACTTTTAAACAGCATTTTCACTCATAGTTTACAAAATCAAAAAAAATTCTATCAACATTTCTGATTTCAAACATAACGGAACGGTAAGGAGATTCCTTAACAAAAACATCAAGATCATCACAAGTTAAAGAACGAACTCGTATCAAAACCCAGACTAACACTTTCTTTTATTTCATATTATATTACCCTCTTGTTAGGTAGATTCAAACGAAAACCTCAAGAACAGTACAAAAGAACAAAATCCAGATTCATGTGATCTTCTTCCTTAATTCTTACGCTGAAGCCTTCGTAGCCTTCACATCTTCTCCAGAAGCCGCTTGATCCTCAGCAATGTTAATCACTTTAGTTTGCCTCTTCGTCTCTTCTTTGTGCTTCGGCACAACAATTCTCAGAACCCCATCTTCAATTCTCGCTCTGATCTGATCCAAATCTGCATTCCCAGGCATTCTGAACTGTCTCCAGAACTTCCCATTGGTCCTTTCAGCTCTGTGCCATTTCTCGCCCTCCACTTCGCCCTCCTCCTTCCTCTCCCCGCTTATCCTCACCACTCTGTTCTCCTCCACCTCGATCTTCACGTCCTCCTTCTTCATCCCCGGTGTCCACCGCGATCACGTGCTCGGTCGGCGTCTCCTTCCAATCGGCACGTGCGAGAGCCAGGGGAGTCTCAAGGTTTCGAGGAATGTTCAGCGGAGATTGCTCCAGGATTCTGAACGGATCGTCCGATGGGAACATTGTGTCCCACAGGCTTCTCGTGTAGGGAATTAGGGCTTCGCCGGTATGGAAGAGAAGAAACATTGATGCTATAATCAGGAAGAAAGTTGAAATCGGAATTTTCGAAGCCATTGCTGGGTGGTAGTTTTTCACGTACGCGAGAGCAGAACAGATTTTGATGCAGAAGAAGTTGCGATGTTGTTGATGATATCCGCACAACGAAGATGAGCGGCGAAGAAGGCGTTCTTATATAGTAGCAGGAGTGGGCGTCTGGAATTTTCTTGAGATTTTCCGAGAAAAGGAGCGAAACAGAGACGTCTAGGACTGTCTAGAGAGAGAAGCTGGAGTTTCGGTGTTGGAATGTTCCGGAAAATGCTAAAAATAGATTGTTAGTCTGGTGCTTGATACACGCGCTACTCCGGACGAAGAAAAAAAAAAATAAATAAAAAACTACATAATTATTAAAAAAAATCGAAATTAATATTTATTTATTGAATTTTTTAATTCCAAATAAAATTATTTTAAAAAAGAACAAATTATGAACTAATTAAAGTTCATTAATTAATCACCAACTTGTATTATTACAGTTAATAAATAATAAAGGCTAATCTCTTATTCCAGAGAAATTAGTCTCTCTGACTTAAAAATTAAAAGGTCATATCATATCTAGTGAAAAATAAAGCAGAACACAGAGGGTCTTAGTGTGATTTTAATTTTGAACAACCAATGCAATGTGACTTATTTGTGGTAATAAATTGCAGTTTTGTGGTGTCCACTATCAATTATATTTACTACATGTTTAAAATTTTTAAATTAAAATTTCATTAATTAGCTGAGTTAGCTAAATCTTTTTTTTCCCCTCCGTCTAAACACTTTGGTATTTTAGATTGTGTTTCGTTCATTATTTTTATATCCCTTTGCTCAAAACTTTTTTATTCTCTCAAAATTGCTTCAGCAACGTTGTTTCCTCTCTTAGTAATTTCTTCTCACACAATGTTAGCACTTTCTTGCTACATATCTTACACAGTTAATTTCCTCTCAAAAAACACTTATTCATCACCTCTTTATGGGCACATCAAAGACGAGGAGACCCTATGCTTTATTGTTTTGTCACACTTTTCATAACAATATTTTGGAACCTTCTTAATACTTCTCCCGTCATTAATATAAGTCACTTGTAATATATTTTTACATATCAAGAAATATATTAAATTGATAAAAATTTTCAATTACTCCTATTAATATTTTTTCTTTCCCTCTATTTACTAATCATTCTCATATCTTTCCCTTCTTTCTCTCTTTCCAATGGAAATTAATTAAAAGTAAAATTGAAAAACAATCAATAAATGCACTAGAAGTGATTTACTTCTAGGATTGGAGTGATAGTCTTTTGTCTGTCTAGATCCCTTTCAAAAAAGTGAATTGAGAGTCTACTCTTGCATGTCATTTAATACTCTTTTTGCTTCATAAAGTAAGTGTTCACAATCTGCAACATGGCCAAAAAAAAAAAAAGGTGTTTACAATTATGCCATGGCAAAATCTTAAATATATATAGATTGTCCCTCCTTACTAAGTTCCGAAAAAACCAAAACCACCACATGCATCCTCACATCATATTGTGTAACATCTTGACTTTTCTTTTTAGTGTAAACTGAGTTCTTGTCTAGTATTTGGGTATGATTTGAGTTGCTTAAGATTTAGAAAACATTGGTATAAGATCGAGAATGAGAGAATTTGAGGAGAGCCATGAGAAAGACTAATTCGGCCCAAAAAAAAACTCCAAAAAGACTAACTTAAATCGCATATTATTTTCCTAGAGTCACTATACATAACTATAAATAGCAAGATTAGTTTCACACAAAAAAAAAAAAAAGGCTACGTATTTTGACAACTAGTTAAAGGAAAATTATTATCTTCAGCATCTGTATAATGTATACATAAATAAATAGGAAGTCACACTTTTTTATAAACCATAAACAGTGACTCATTTTTTGGACTTTGCACGGTGGATGAGGCTTACATCTGATTTATATAATCCATTCATATATTAACCTAAAACCTGATTGAGTTAACTTATAGTAATAAGTTAGGGAAAATTATCACCTCCAAGATATCTAGCATTAAAGTCTTGAGATTATTTAGAAGAGTACCATCTTGACCAGAAAAGATAGTTGAGGAAGTTGAGGAAGCTCAATGCAGCAAGCAGCCAATAGAACAAATCCAACCTATCTTTGTTTAGATCATTTTCATGAAGCCAGCCACCATTAGAACTGGTACGGGTGATCTTATTCACCAAAGAGACCAAAACTGAGCTCAAGTAAACCCAAAGGAGTATGAACAATAAGTGATTGAAGTCAAGAATGCCTCCATTCCTCTAATGTTATTGGATTGTTTGTAAAAGAACTCTATGAGTCCCACTGCTGTGAACATCTCAGATAACCCAAAGATCACAAACTGTGGTGTAATCCAAAGAATGGGAAGCTTTTGGTTGAAGTTCACAGCTTGATCTCTTCTCTTCTTCTCCATAAAAGCTGCTGAGATCATGGAGAAAGTCGCTGCAAAGAGGCCAAACCCTATTCTGGTTAATGGGGAGATACCTGAATCATGGCCTGTGAGTTTTCTGGCAAAAGGGACAAAGAAAGCGTCATAGAGAGGGACCAAGACAATGAGGAGCATGTAAGGGATGCTTTGGAGGGAAGCTGGAGGGATCTGGAAGGTTCTAGAAAGATGGGTGTCCATTGAAGATCCTTGTTGAACTGAGAATGTTTGGAGTTGAGCTAGGATTGTGTTGAAGATGATTGTACAAGCAAAGATAGGGATGGTTGAGAGTAATGTCTTCACTTGCTCAACTTGAGTAATGCTGCACAATCTCCATGGAGTTTCCTCTGGAATAGTCTCACCTTGGACTCTGATACATGCCTTGTTCAAAAACCTGAAATAAGAGTAATTTCTAGACAGTTGAGCAGGTTGTGATTTGCGAATGATAATAGAATCCATAGAATTTTATGTAGGGAGAGAGAAATTGAGAGAGGTAGGGCCTGCCTTTATTCCTTGAAGTATGGAAGGGAGATGAAGAATCTTTTCTCCCTGCCTTATACATAGGACCAGAGGAGTATATAGGAGTGGGTTCCGATTCGTGCAATTGCATCTAAAATCTATGAAAGTTGACCCACGTCTTTCTCCTTATAACGCTATATGTTGTTTCAAAATGTTTCATAAGAGTTTTAAATTATGTTTTTCAATTAGTTTACTTTCTAAGTCGTTAAATATTAATTTTCTTAACATGTCACTCAAAATATTATGAATGAAAATTCTTATAGATAAAATGGAAAGAAAGAAAGTCAGTGGAAGTACCTGCACTTATCCGTATGACTCTGACCCTCTCTAGGTGAGTCAGTAGACTGGCCAACACTATTGTTTTGGTCACTATGAACATTTCTCTTTAATATTGCAGCCACAAACACCTGACAGGATTTGGCATTACTTGTATGGTTCAAGATACATCAGATTGTATTTCGAGAATATAATCTACATATTTCAGATTTCACTAGTTAAATTCTCCATCGAATCTATCCCATACCTCAATTAAACGTCAATTTTTTTAATCCAAACAACACATGGCAGATTTTATACCCACAAGTTACGACAACCCATCCTCGCTCCTAGATTAAATATGTCCCATATATGATCAATAAAAAGACTATTATATATTACTACCTACGGTCTCTAATGTAAGACCCAAACGATTAATTTTAAAAAACTAAAAAAGTTAATAAATTACTTTTAAGTATTTATATTCATCATTTTTCTCTAAAATAATATGTCTCACTCATACATTGGCTTATAATCTAATGATAGAGATCATGTAGCATATGTTATAATTAACTAACTTTCTTAATCTTTCCAAATTAGTTAATTGGGTCTTATATTAAGGATCGGATGTACTAATAAAAATGAGAAGAATATAGAGTCATATGATTCTTCATACTTGAGCAACGGGAGTGAGAATGCTGCCTTGTGGAGTCTTATTCCTATATGACAAAGTCCCACATATCAAGCTAAGTAGCCCCAGCGCCATAGCTGTAGCAGAAACAGCGAAACCAGTGTCCATGCCAGAGTGAGTTTGGACCCAAATAAGAAGGGTTAGGGCAACAAGTTCACCCATTGAGAAGGCAAAATAGGCAAGGTTGAAGTAAGTTGAGAGGCTCTTTAATTGTTGTGAGTTGCGTCGGTTGAATTGGTCTCCTCCATGAGCTATCATATTAGGCTTCACACACCCACTTCCTAATGCCACCATGTATATTGCCAAGAAGAATATTGCAGCTTCCAACCCTTTTGCTTCTTGGCATTCACCATTTAGTATGTTGGAGCATTTGGATGGCTTTAGTTCGGGAAAATGTGCTTGCATTGACAATAATATGAAACCCTATCACGGAGAACCATGTATAAGCAATACACACCACATATATAAAAGGAAGGTTTCGTTGAAATGTTTGCAAGGATCTTATAAAAGAGAATTGTTATGTACTCTTAGAATGTCATTTCATTTGTATTCTCATGTGTAAGAACAATTCATGTCAAATGAATGAATTAGATTCAAATTTAAATAGTCTAATTACATTATGAGATTAAAAGAAATTTTTACCCCTAAACTATTACATGAGGATCACTGATTATGAGTATTCTTTGACTAATAGATAGTAACATTGGTCGTTAACTTCAAGAAAAAAGATATAGGCTAGTTTAGGGTATTTTTGCTCCTAAAGTATTTATGAAAGGGCAATCAACATCATAAAGTTCAATAATGTGGAACGATCGGTACCCCAATTTTATAATTAGGACTGGAGTTAATAGTTATTTGTAAGAAGGAGGGCTTACAAAGAGTTCGAGAAAGCTAAAGATGAGGATGGTCCGAATCTGAAAACCCAAGAAAGGAGTCAGAAAGATAGCCACCGAGGAGAGCCATGAGAAAGATAGTCCCAACGAAGTTGGTTACAATGTTGGCTGATTTTGGGAGAGAGAAACGCATGTCGTTTACCAAATACGTTATCAGATTGTTTCCCACCGCTGCTACTCCCATTATTTCAAATCCTTGAAACCCTGTGTCGTTCCAACTCTTCAATATTAGATACATTGATAAAATTTAATTGATTCATGACTGGATAAAAAAGTAATTAAAAAAATAATCCAAAATGATTAAAAAAAATGTTATGGTATTCTATGTTATAGTATTCAACCTAATCAACCTAATAAGAAGAGTTACATTGCTATAACATTGTATTCTCTGTATACTATCTCCAACCATAATGCTATAACGTAACTTAATAATATTTTTCCATAATTGATTTAAAAAATTGGGTATAAAAAATGTGACCATTGACAATTTTATAAATTTCTATACTGGCTAGAAAATAACTGTTTCTACACACTGGTTAAGATTATAACTAGTGTACAAAGTCCTTTATTTGCTATGAATGTCATTTGTTTTTTATTCAAAAAAAAAAAAACAGTGTACAAAGCCAATGTTTTCTTTATATTGATTAGTTTTACAATTGGTGTGGAAAATAAAAAAAATTAAAAAGGTATTTTAGTCATTTTTTACACCGGATAGTTTTATGACAAGTGTAAGAAGCATTACAAATAATAATTAAAGAAAACAACACCGCAGTACATGAATCACAATTTTTTACCGTCCATTTTCATTAGAAAGAATACAATAGCTATCCAAGATTTCTAATGTGAAAAAAGGGTTTTTCCAAGTTGCCTATTGTAAAAATTAATTTAATTAGACGTCAGAGAGCAAACCACACTACAAATATTACTTCCTTTGTACTTTTTCTATTTTTTGAGTATATGTATTCCCATTGTTGACCCATTGACACGTAACTTGGTCAAATATTGCATTATCATATCTGATGCCAATGTGACACTAATGGTCAAATCATCAACATATCATCAGATTCCACCCATATAAATCTAATAATCTGCCTTTTTCCTCAATTGGAAAAAGCTAGGAGGCTTATTTTCATGTCAGATTTCTCCAATTAAATTAAGGAACACCAATTTGAGGAACAAATTAAATTATTAAATCTCTCCGGAAAAAATTATCTCATTACTCAATCCCAACTAGATTAACCCTGCGCATTTACACAGACTTTAAGTTGTACATATTATTTATGCAGAAAGAAAAATATGTACACTGATTTGGTAACAAGGTGTACCAAAGGTTAAAGGAAAAAAAAATCCACCTTACTTTCTTCAACGGTTGTCACATGCAACCGGTGTGAAAAAGGATTATTTTCTACACCAGTCAGTGTCACAAATTGGTGTAGAAAATAAATAAAGAAATAGCCCCACATCTTATTTATGAAAATGCCACCATTCATACCTTCTGTAGAAATATTTTTTTCACTGGTGCGCATCATTTGGCATTTATGATTGTATGGCTTCTTATAACAACTTTACACACATACACACATATTTTTATGATGTGTAAAATATACGAACAGTGCCTAAACAATACAACCTATTTCTTAGGTTCGATATTGTTTGCAGTGCATATATTTATCTACTCAAGTAAGAAAAACATCAATATTAATATATTATGAATCTACATTAAATATATTCAATTTGTAAGGATCGATATTATTACCACTTACAAATCATTAAAAGTATGATTCATTTTCTCAGATCATATTCTGTCATTACTAAAAATATAGATTTTTAATGTGACTTTCAGTGACGATAAAAAAATCCTGCTGAAAGTTAAATTTTAGCGACGACTTTAGAAAGTTACTGCTAAGAATATGTCTTTTGATGGCAATAAAAAAATTGCTGCTAAAAATTAACTTTTAATTGTGATTTCTTTTTTTGTCGCCACTAAAAATCAATTTTTTTAGTATACACATGTGATCTACCTAATCAACTCATAAAAGTTGGCAGTTTTGCTAAAATTCTGGGATTTTTAGTTTAACATCAAATTAAACAATATGCATAAACAAGAACCAGAGACGAAGAAGGTTATGTAGTGAATTAAAAAGAAGAAGAAGAATCAAATCCAAACAAAATAAAACAGAAAAAAATAATAAAAAAGATCGATAGAGAGATACCAAGAAGAAAAGAAGCAGCTGTCATTCCTCCATGCTTGTTCGGATTGGAAGGTCTTCCTCTCCAATCAACATACCTCTCTGATTCTTCGTCTGTATTTGCATTCTCTCTCCTAATTTCCTCCATTTTCTCTCTCTAAATCTAACTATTTTCTCCCTGTTTTCTTCTTCCTTTTTTCCTCCTAAGCTTATTATTTTCTCGACGTTCTTTTCTGTGAGAAGAAATAGATATTTGCCCATTCCCATTGCTACTTTTATACGCAAACGAATTGGTTTGCTAGCAATTTCGTGTCACTAACTTGGGGAAGAGAGAGAGAGATTTATTTTCAATTATATTTTTTAAATACATAATATAATATGATGGTAGAAAAATTAATTTCGTTAAATTTGTAATATACATGCATTGACCACAACGAATGTATCCAAAGGGGGATTCACCTTCCTGTAACAAAATCCAAAACATTAAATGCGTTTTAGATATAAGTATCCAATAATTAGAAAATAAATTGATTTACTATGTTTAAATACGTTTCAAGAAAAATAATCATTTTCAACTTTATACATATAGTCAATGTTGTCAAACTCACGAGTTGACTCTCAAGTTTAACGTTTTTACGTTTTCAGTTAGCAAAATCGTATCAATTCACTCTTAAACTCGTGATAATTGTAAACTCGATTAAACTTACGAGTTCATTTATCGAATTTACTGTTTTTACATTTTAAGCTTACAAAATCGTGTTAACTTACTCTTGAATGTGATAAATTATGAATATTAATGGATATAATTTAATTATTTAAATTTAAAATATATTTAAATGAAATTGTTCTCATTTTTTATATTAATTATTTGATTATATAATTTTAATACTAGTTTATTAATAAAAGTAAACTCTTACGAGTTCACGATTCGAGTTTATATCATTCTCACAGGTTTGTTTAAACTCGCGAGTTTGACAATCTTGCATATAGTCTTGAATAATATGACTTTCTTCAAAATACATATAATTTACCAACACTAATTGGTTAAAGTCGCGTATTCTTCTTGCTGGTAAAAGAAAGTCGCGTATTCTTCTTAATTGATTTGAGTGTCGAAAAGTATCATTAAAAGCTCACATCTATTTAGTTTAACCCGACTTGATCTGGATTAGTCAAACTTTCCAAAAGCTAATGGTATACATAATAATTAATGCTTATGGTCATTTATTGTGAAGAATCAATTAAGACAAATAAAAGGAAAAGACGTAGGTTTATTTGTTTATGTATCCACCTACATTCAAATCTTAACTTATGAGAATTAAGACTCCATTCCAAATCCTACAATTTAAAGCTCATGATTCTTTGTAAGAGATTAGAGGCCTAACAAGATTCTCACAAGATTTTCATAAATATATTTATTACTTTATTATTCATTGTCCTCCCTTATTCATTTACCTTGTAGGACCAGTAATATTTAATTCGCTGGTAGTGAGTTTTTTTTTTTTTAAATTCAGAAGTACAATATTTATACACTTGGTCAGATTTGGCTAATTAGAACTAAATATATTTGTTACAACACTCTAGATGTAGAATAATTTTTGGTGGACTTATGTTTTGATAATTCAAAAATTAGAGGTCACTTTTGCAAAAGAAAAAAAACAAGTAGTTAACTCCTTAATAAGTTTTAAATGTGTTTGAAACTCTCTTCAAAATTCCATTTCTTGTGTTTAATTATAGTTTAAATCTTCAAAAAGCGTTTTTTCAGTTTCTGGTTTTGATAAAATCGATTTTGGGCTTGTCCAAAATCGAGTTTGCATGTCTTTAATTTCATGTTATCTTTGTTGCCAAATAGATTTTGCACTCCGTTAATTTGTTGCTCAAACTTGATTTTTAGTGTTTGATAATAACAAAAAGCATTTTAAAAAATACTTTCATGTAAATTGAGATAAAACTTTTCTCACATACTTACTTTTCGTAAAATTACTTTTAAAACTATGATTTAGTTTTCTTCCAAATACCCCCGTCTAATTAGTTATCTCAATCAATATCTATTTTAGCAGCATCATTTTTTTTTCTCCTCTTTGCCCGGTCATGCTTGCAAAATCGAGTTTAGTTTTCTTCAAAATTGATTTCAGCCCTTAGCCTTCTGTGCAACTTTTTCTTAAATCGATTTCTTTGTTAGCCAAAATCCATTTTGCCTCTTTTGAGCTTTGCTCTTTTTGAATGCTTTGTTTTCAAATCAATTTCGCTATCCTACATCATCGATTGTGCAATTCGTTTGGAATAGCATTTTCATCCCAAAACATGCAGTGGTTCTTTTATATATGTTTGGATAAGCTTTTAACCCAATTGATTGTTGAGGGAAAAGAAAGAAACAGTAAAAGATGAATAATATATGCTGGAACCCTAATGAATGATAGGGCCCATGTTCTTCCTTTGTAATGCTCAATAAAATATTCTACAATAGCAGCTCTTATGAGATACAAACACGTAGCACTATACAGCTGTACACTTTACAACAAATATAATTTGAGCTAACAAGGTAAGTTTAGTTTTCACAATGTGTCTATTTTTCTCTCTGAGTCATTTTGAGAGGAGGTATATGGACATGTTAATTGAAGGTTAATTCCAACTTTCTAAGCAATAGGAATGAAGCAGCCACTACTTCACCTTTATACTTTAAAGGATATAGCTAAGTGTGATGGCTATAGTCATCTAAAAATGAATATAAATTAATGACTTCTGATGATTGTATTGGTGAAGGACCCCATAATCAGTATGCATCATTTAAGAGGTGAAAAAGCATGTAAATTAGAACTTGGAAAAGGTAATAATTTCCAATTTTCCAGATTGGCAAGCCTCACAA
>NW_021635607.1:0-43248 GCF_004799145.2 Neltuma alba | reverse complement strand
ATTTTTAAATTAGTTGAATGAATATATTTTTTATTTAAATTACTTAATTGTTTGCTTATGATTTGCTATCGATGTAATTTATTTTATTATAATATTTTGAAATTAGTTAAATGAATATATTTTTTATTTAAATGACTTATTGTTTGATTATAATTTTATTTATTTCATTCATTTATTACTTATGATATTTTTAAATTAGTTGAATGAAAAAATATATTTTTTTAATTTTACTTAATTGTTTATTATGATTTGTTATTGATTAATCTATTTTTAATTATAATATTTTTAAATTAGTTAAATGAATATATATTTTATTTAAATTTTTAATGTTTCTTCTCCTTTGTTATTTATTTAATTTAGTTTTTTCTTTATCTTAGCAAAATGAATATAATTTTTTATTTTTTAATTACAGAGTAATTTATACTGGGAGCGGCGTTGAAGGCAAATACAATCAAGAGACTTGGGTGGCATGGAAGAACAGGAGGGATGACTTGTGACAGGAAAAGAAAAGTGACGGAACGAGGCCACTACAAGAGATACTAGCAGATATACTTGGTTGAGTCCTGGAGCAAGATTGGTCGAGTTATGTTTATTTTATGATGTCAGCTAACTAGATGGTATGATAGTATTGCATTAATTATAATTTTTTTTTACTTTTTGCCCAATTTGCCCAATTTAATTTTTTTTACATTTTGTTTCAGGCTCTTTCCCAGAGAAATACTGGGAGCGTCAGGCAGCAGACAATACATCATAGGGTTAGATCCAGGAGCTTTGCTATCACCTATGACGAGAATGTAAGTACTTGAAAAGAATTTGTTAAATGTGTACATATATTTAATTTTTAATTAATAATTTCTTTCACTTCATTTACAGAGGAAAAAGACGCGGCAGGAGCAGGGATACACGCCCACCTATGGCGAGATGTGGCCGACTCTGTACAGGTCTCGAGACGAGTATCCTGCTTCAGATGAAGTTGAGGAGATAGCGATAAGTAATCAATTAAATATTAATATCATATTGCAGTACAAATATTATTTCATACTAATTAATATTTTTATATTAATTTTGATACGCGCAGATGACTCAGGTCGATACCGAGCTGCGGGAATCTCAGGAGTCTGCCTTGGATCCCACTGCCTCACTTTTAGCTGGTCGTGGCCGAGCACAGCACCTTAGTCGAGTTAGCGGTCGAGTTAGCGGGCTCGGTCTTGGACCCCCACTGACTAGGTTGCCCAGCTCAGGTTGTGCTGGCCCTTCATACATTGAGAGGAGCTCTTAGTCAGCAGCAGCGTCCCATTAGGTGAGTGCAGGAGTGAAGTGGCCCAGTTCCTCATCCTCAGACGAGTTGCAACAGGAGATCAGGCGAGAGATGGAGGCCAGGATGGAAGAGCGTGATCGTCAGTTCCATTTACAACTTGACCAGGTGAAGGCAACTGCGATGGGCATGCGTGATGTGGTGATCAGTTTCGCTCCAAACATCCCGATTCCCAAGATCCCTGACATACGCCTGCCACCAATCCAGTCCATGCACAACCAGCAGCCAGTCCAGCCCCAACACGATCAGCAGCCTGTCCACCCCAAGCAGAACCAGTAGGAGGATCCAGCGCCCAACGATCATGATGATGCTACTTCTACCCCTCACCCTTTATTTCCCCTATTTTCTTTGTATAGGATTTTATTTGGATTTGGATTTTATTATGTTATGTTTTATATGGATATTTATTTAAATTTTATGTTTATTTGTTTACTTTTATTATTTATTTATATCAAGTATTAATTAATATATTGTTGCACTATATAAAACATGCTAAACATATATCCTTTTAACATTAAAATTCTTTCTTGTAGTATGTATTTTAATATTTAACATATCATGGAGTTTTTTTAATTTTATGCATACATATATTATTTATACCTTTTAATACCTATTTATTATTTTATTATTATTTTTAAATTTAATTCAATAAATATCAATTTATTGTATTAATTGGGTTAAAATCTTTTGGGCCAAAATAATTAGGTTGAAATGAATAAAATTGATGTAACTGTAAAAATATAATTTAGGAATTTCTTAAAATGAGAAGTAAAATAGTAACTAAATTTTATTTTAATATAAATTATAGTTAAAATAATATTTTTGTTAAGTTTTTTTTTTAAGGAAGACGACATTTCTAGCAGTTGCAAACCGCTACAAAAATTGGAAGAAATTTTATATTCTAACTAACACTTTCCAACGGTTGTAAACCGCTACAAAACTTGGGAAAAAGTTAATAATTTTTACCGGTTAATAACCGCTAGAAAAGTCACACCATTATAGAGAAATTCAAATTTCCCTCCCCTGGAAATTTCTAGCGATTTAGAACATTAATAACCATTGGGAAAAAATTTTTTAGCGGTTTTAAACCACTAGAAAATGAATAACCGTTGGCAAATTCAAATTTCCCTCCCGCTTTGAATTTTCTAGCAGTTATAAACCGCTATAAATGCTATAACTACTAGAAAATGCTTTTAAATTCAAATTTCTATAGGTTAGAATCGCTAGAAAATGTTTTTAAATGCTAGAAATATCCAGCAGTTTGGAACTGCTACAAAAATTTAACCGTTATCTATCCGTTGGCAGCCTCTTTTATAAGCTGAAGAACTCTATCTGAAATTCATTTTAACTTCTCTTTGAGCTTCCCGTGTCATATGTTCACAAAATTTGAACAATATCAGTGACGGATAGGTCGTGGATCAACTTGTACCGGTCGACTCTGCAATACCTAACTGGTCTAAACTATTTCTTAGATTTTGCTTTCACCAATGCTGCTGTAAACGGTAAGATTCCGTGTTCATATCCTAAATATAATTTCAAGAAGTGGCATCCCAGAGATATTGTTAGAGAACATTTGATCTTTAAGCCCTTCTCATGAGAGTATGTATTTTGGCAACTACATGGAGAATGACCAGATATGGTTGCTGAGTTAGTTCCAGTAGTTTCACAGATGGGAGTTCTAGTAGAAGAAGCTGATGTCGTGAACGATGCTGTGCGTGATGCTTTTGGCGTTCACAAAAGTAAGGATCCCAACAAAGATGAAGTAGAGGGGCCTCAACCGGAGTTTCTTAGAAACGAAACTGCTCAGGAATTTTTTGACCTCGTGAGCAAAGTTGATAAGCCTCTTTATTCTGGATGCACAAAGTATTCTAAGTTGTCATTCTTGGTGAAGTTGTATCATATCAAATGCTTGTGTGGTATGACTGACAAGGCGATGTCCATGCTAATGGAATTACTGGGAGATGTTTTCCCTCAAGCTAAATTCCTTCCATCTTTTTATGAAGCAAAGAAGATTATTAACAAGCTTGGCTTGAACTACAAGAAGATAGATGCATGCCTAAACGACTGTATGTTATACTGGGGAGATGATGCAAACAAGGAGATTTGTACGAGATGTAAGATGTCTTGCTATAAGTCAGTACAGAAGGGAAAAAAGAAGAAGAAGAAGAAGAAGAAGAAGAAGAAGAAGAAGAAGAAGAAGAAGAAGAAGAAGAAGAAGAAGAAGAAGAAACTAGCAAAAATTCTCAAGTACAATTCATTATAATGTGTTACTTGTTCCGTCTCTAAATATTCGATATTTGAAATTCTCAATACAATTGATTATAATGTGTTGCTTGTTCAGTCTTTAAATATTCGATATTTGAAATTTTTAATATATTATTTCTTTAGATACTTTTCTTTGAAACCATGGTTGCAAAGAATGTATATGTCATCAAAAATGGCTCAGCACATGAGGTGGAATGGATTGAGAAAAATCCAGATGGCAGGTTAAGGCACCTACGAGATTCGGAGGCGTGGAAAACATTTAATGCAAAATTTCCAAACTTTGTTAGTGATCCTAGAAATGTACGTCTTGACTTGGCAACTGATCGTTTTAATCCCTTCAAAAATATGAGCACAAGTTACAGTATATGGCCGGCGGTGTTAATTCCATACAATCTACCACCTTGGATGTGCATGAAGCAGAGCTTCTTTTTGCTTTCCATGGTCATTTTTGGCAAGAAAGCACCAGGAAATGATATAGACGTATACTTACAACTGTTGATACACGAATTGATTGACCTGTAGACAAATGGTGTTGAGACATATGACTCATATGACAAGTGACTATTCAATCTCCGTGCAGCCTTGATGTGGACAATAAGTGATTTTCTCTGTTTGGGAACTTTGTCGGACTAGAACGTGCATACTGGGTTGGCCTATCCTGAGTGCAATTTTGATGTCGTGTCATGTCGTCTTCCACACAATCACAAGTGCTGCTTCATAAGAGATCGACAGTTTCTCGATTCCAAGCACAGATTTAGATTGCAACGGATTCGCTTTAATGGAAAACAAGAGAAGAGAGATCCTCCTGTTACTTTATCTGGTGTGGATATTTTGCGGTAGTTAGAAGATGTTGACGTTGAGTTTGGCAAGAATGTGGATCTCGAATGACTGGGACAATAGTCTCTTGGGACATCTGATGAGCAACCTATGCAATGGCAGAAGAAAAGCATATTTTTCAATCTTCCTTATTGGAAATCTAATTTGCTATGACACAGTTTGGATGTTATGCATATTGAAAAAAATGTATGTAATAATGTGCTATATACGTTGCTCAACGAAGTTGAAAAGTCCAAAGTCCATCTTGCATCTAGAAAAGATTTACGGGCCTGGGGAATTCGTGAAGCGGCTTGGCCTGATGAAAATGACAAGTTTCAACCAACTAAATTCACCTTGACGAAGCAAAACAAGGATATCTTCCTTTCGACACTGAAGAACATAAAAGTACCTGATGAATACTCTAACAACATCTCAAGGTGTATCGATCTGCAAGCTCGAAAGGTTACTAGGTTAAAAGGTCATGACTCCCATGTTCTTATACAACAGTTACTTCCATTGGCTTTGAGAAACACACTTCCTTTTGATATATCAGTGGTTTCGGTGGAATTATGTTCATTGTTCAAGAAGTTGTGTGCGAAGGTCTTGATAGCGGAAGAGCTTGATTAGCTGTAAAATAAAATAATTCTTACACTTTGACACTTAGAGATGATATTTCCTCCATCATTCTTCACTGTTATGGTTCACTTGACTGTCCACCTTATTCGAGAAGCAAAGGTTACTAGCCTAGTTTACTATCGATAGATGTACCCTATAGAGAGGTACTGGATTATCTTTTATCTCCGCGTCTTTAAATTTCATATTGTTATTTCATTTGCTCGTAATTATTAATGGAATATTAACCTGCAGATACTTGAGAAAATTAAAATCATATGTTAGGAATAAGGTGTGGCCTGAGGGGTCAATAGCAGAAGGTTATTCTAAAGATGAGGTACTAACTTTCTGTTTAGGGCACTTTGATGACATGAAGATATCTTTTAACCGCCCGCGTCACGTAGATGATTCTCCTCCTGGTCCTTCCATGTCAACTTTATTTCCTCCTGTTAGGAAACCAGTTATAAAATATGAATTCTTCAAACTCACTCCCACAGAGAAACTCTAGGCACATAGACATGTTTTGATAAATTTCAGCCAAGTTAAACCCTTCATGCAGTAAGTATTATATAAGCTCACTAACTTTTACACTCTATATTTGTTTCTCACTGACTCTTCTAACAAATTACACTTCATTGTAGTGAGTTTAGAAGTTATCTCAGGCGGTAGCTACGAGGACATGCACGTTCCGCTAACATTGATAAAAGAGTCCAGAAAGAGTTTCCCGGTTGGTTTACATGTCGAATATGTAATGACAACAGCCCATACACAGATGAATTCAAAGCTCTTTCCCTCAGTCTGTTAGACCATGCATGAAGGTTTACTATGTATAATGCCAACGGCTTCAAGTTCTGTACGGTTGAACGTGATCAGGGATGGCCCACACAAAATTTTGGAGTTTGCGGGACATTTTAGACGAGATATTATGCTAGCAGCAGTGACAGTGATATGCGCTTTGGAGACACGACTTACTATGGAAAGCTAATTGACATCATTGAGTTAAGTTGCTAGCTTTTCACCGTAACTCTGTTCAAGTGCTCCTGGGCAAATACGACAACTTTACGAGGACTCGCTACTGACCACTTGGACATCACCTTTGTTAATTTCTCTAGACTTATTCATACAAGTGAATCTGAAGATGATGAGCCATATATTCTTACCTCCGAGGCACACCAGGATTACTATGTCGAGGATGAGAAACATAAAGACTGGAATATGATCGTTCACCTCAAGCCACGAGATTTTTATGATATGGGTGATGGTGACATTACTTATGACAGCGAATCCTTCCAACCTACGAATTTTGAAAACTTCTTTTCTCAAGGAGATGATAATTTGGCAATTATCAGGTATATGTCTTTTCTTAAATTATTTAAATAATTAACTACTAATTACTAATTTTTTCTAAATATATTATAATTGTAACATAATTTTTTTTAATATCTCCTTTCAGGCAGGATGATAATCAAGAATAGCAGTTTCAAAAAATTTATCATTCAAAAAATTGGTTTTTCATAAATAAGTATGTATAAATTAAATTAGTTCAGTTTTTTAAAAAGTAAAAAAATTACAATCTGCAACGGTTATACAACTGTTACAAAATATAAAACCACTACAAAAACTAGCAGTTATGTTATACACTAGAAAATGTAAGACCGCTACAAAATGAATTAAAACGCTGCAAAAAAACCACTACAAATATCTTGCTGATCACTATGAATATCACATCACCTCCTCATTCATTTACCCCATCTCTTTTTCTTCCTCTCCCCTTCTTCTTTATAATTCTCTCTTTTTTTCTTACTCTCTGATATGGTGGTTTTTTTCTCTTCATTATATGGTAAGGTGATTTTCATTTTATAAGTCTTGATGTCTTTTATTTATCTTTATTTAGAATTTACTAACATATTTATTTCTCTTTTTCTTTTAGATTTTTCTTCTTTACATTTGTCATACCCTCCTCAACTGATTCAAGCACTTCTCAACATAACAGTACTATCCCATCTCCAATTCAGCTACCTTATTAAATTAAATTAATTTCATTTGACACAATCATGATTTAATTACTTATTATTTATCACAAAATTCAAATATATAAAATGTAATACATTGGTAAATATACATATTAACAAAAATTCTCTAATATAATCTACTTAATGGTTTTTTAATTATAATATTATATTTTTTAATAATCAAACATCTAAATTTATTTTTTTCCTAGAATAAAATTTCTAGCGATTCTCAAACCGCTAGAAAATGAAAAAAGAGAGACAAATTTTGCAAAATTTAAATTTGCTGCCACATTTCTAGCGGTTTATAACCACTAGAAAATATTGGCACCAATTCCAAAATTTTGTTTTCCAGCAAAATTTGATTTCCTCCAAACTTTCTAGCGGTTATAAACGGCTAGAAATTTTTGGCACCAAAATGAAAATTTTTGTTTCCCGACAAAATGAAATTTCGTTTAGAATTTTCTAGCAGTTACTAAACCGCTACAAATTTTCACCAATTTCTAGTTGTTTTAAACCGCTACAAATGTCATCTCATTCCCTTGGGACTCCTCGTTTTTTCTAGTGATTATTTTAACCGCTAGAAATTTTCTGGCGTTTTGACCATACTGTGTAGCGGTTCTCATAACTACTAGAAATCTGTTTTTTACACTTGATTTCCTAGCAGTTTGTCTAACCGTTAAAGATGTTATTTGTTGCAGTTGAAACCGCTAGAAACGTCATATTTTAACCGCTACAAAATACATGTTTTTTTGTAGTAGGACAACTTAGGATTCACATGAATTTAACCTTCATAACCTTAATAAGTTAATTAGACCAAAGGAAAGTGATAAGAGAGTAGAATTAATAAATTTAATCACCTATTTGAAACAAAAGGAATCCTCAATTTTAAAAACCCTTAAACTATTAGAGAACTCATAACAGTATACGGTTGGTTAATTAAGCTTATTAAAACCAATGAAAGCAACTCAAATTAATTCTGAAAATTATGTTTAAAATTATTCAATTAAACAATCAGACAATTAACCAACTTAATTAAACAATTAAGACGCAAAAGGACCCAAATTTTACAATTCAAACTACATTGATAATTAAATTCATAATGAAAATTCAATTAAAATTCAATTAATAATGCGAAGGTTCATAAACATAAATTCCAACAAGTGTCTCAACACAAATAAAATCCAAATATCAATCCAATCCAAGCATAATAGAGGTGGAAATCAAAGCCAGCCCGACCCTTTAGAGCTGGCCCTCCAGGACTGGTGAGCTTAAAAAGGCCGGCCCTCCAAGGTCAAAATTTCAAAAATATCAAAATTTGCTAGGCCCGGCCCTTAAGCTAACGAGCTTAAGGCCGGCCCGCAGGCTTTTGGCCAATTTAAGGAAAAAAATATTATTTTTTTAATATTTCTCATATTTTTTATCTAAAAAAATGACAATAAACTAATGAAATTGTTAATAATAGACATAAATATGAATAAAATTAAGTCAAATACAAAATATCATCATATATAAATATCCATCAACGTCCAAGAACATCTAAAACATTCATTAACAAGATAACAACATCCAAAAGTTTTATCTATAGTGTAATTATGCAATAAATAGACATTCTCATTAATCTTTTGAAACTTCATCATCACTATAATCAATTACTCTTCTTCATAAGTATGCTTTTCTTTCATAACAAAAATATCAAGTTTTTTTTCTTTGTAGGAATTTTACTTTTAAATTTTACAATTTAGCTATTATTTTACTTTAATGTGAGAAACATTATTGTTGAAACTCATGAATTTCTAATTCAAATTATAGAATCATAAGGTATACAAGTATAAAAATACTCCATTATCAAATATATATAGTTTAAAAATATCAACACATATAATATAAATTAAATCATTATTAAAGTCCAAATTAACCCATTTTTTAAAAAATTTAATTGGATAAATTATTATCTAAAACTAAATAAATCAAATCATTTTGTAAAATATAATTTTAAACTGATAATAATAACTAGATATTTGAAATATTATTAACAATATAAAAAATTAATAATATTAGAATTACATAAAAAAAATTTTAAAAAAATATAAAATGGCCTAAACGAGCCAGCCCTCGGCCCTCTAAAACCGGCCCTTTTAAATTCTTGGCCCTCCAGGGCTTATCTCCCATTTGAGGGGAAAATTTCAAGCCTGGCCCTCATAATTTTAGGGTCTAAACGGATCGGCCCGACGGGTTTGGCCCGTTTTTCCGGCTCTACTAACAAAATTACAACTTAAAATTACTTAAAACTAAATAATTTAAGTCCTTGAATTAAAAAGATAAATGGAACATCACTCCCTTATAGTCTTCAAGTGCTAGCCCAAGACTCAAGTCTCCTCCATGCTCCTCACAAGTTGCCTCCCTAACAAGCTTAATGTGCCATCAAAATCATCTTCCCTCCAAGCATAAAGACGTAAAGCACAGTCATGTGGGTGGGGAAATTGAAGAGTGGCGTGGGTTCTTGGTGTATGTTGAATGAAAGAGAATGGTGTATGGGATTGAAGTCAAATAATATATTGAGGGGGGTTTATGTGAATGGCCGAAAGAATGGAGCAGAAACTGGAGAGAAGGAATCAAGATAGTGATTCACAAGTGATTTGATGGTGTCTGTAGGCTATTCAGAGATGGCGAGAGACGGTAGCGTATCATGAATATGGGACATAGGAAGATATATCGTTCAACGCGTGTCTGGAGGGATTATTTTAATGGGAGAAAAGAAAATTTTCTTGGATCCAAAATTTAAACCCATTAATAATTAATTAACCCACTTAATATTAGCTATTGGATTGTACTTAAATTCCAAGAAATAATCTTGCACTATTAGATTTCCTATATGCTCTTTTTTTGACCTACAAGAATTTAAGTGTATCTACCAATGTAGATTATATCCAAATATAATATAATATCTATCAAAATTAAATGTTAGATATGCATAAAAATTAAACAAGAAATTGCAAAACTTTCTAAAAATATGAGACTTGTTTCCTAAAGAAATAGAAAAAATTAATTCCAAGTCAAAAATAAAAAATCACAAAATATTTATATTTTTAATCCAAAATCTCACTTTTTATACAAAATCCAAAAATCAACCAATTAATCCAATAATGCATAAAAATCCATTTAAGCTTAAAATTATCATTTAAATCCTGAAATTAATATGGGATAAAATGTATAAAAAGTAGGCTTTATCATTTAGCTAGTAGGTTTCTCTAAGGTTAAGTATATTCTAGCTTTCATCCTTAATATAAGCGCTAGTTGAATAATTTAAGTAGATTAAGAAAATTAGTTAAGCTAGTTATTTGTAATAAATATGTGTTATGTTTCCTAACATGTGCAATTACTACAAGGACTACCTTGAGAAAAAAAATACAAATATAAGAGACAAAGCGGTTTGAAATCTTATATTTCTTTCGTCTTTAATATAAGACCTAATTGTTGAGTTGATTTTGATCCTAAATATAAGATTTAGTTCTCATATTTATTAATTTTTCCTAAGTTACCCTATGAATACTCTATCAACCATAATCAAATAAAATAGAAAGGGAAGGTAGTAAAGAAGATGATTATGGTGTTAGAAAAAACATGTCATATTTCTTATAATTAACTAACTTACCTAACTTCCTTAATTTAATCAAATTAGTTAAATATGTTTTATATTAAGAACCGGAAGAGTATTTAGGATCAATTAAAATGTCAAACAAACTGTTATATTAAGTGCAATAAATGGTATTACAATTCACAAGTAACTGAAAAGGCCACGGATAGTTGAACACAACAGTACATTACAATATGTGTTGACATTGTCGTATTAAAACCTAATTCAAGTTTCCCAGTCAAATCGGCTGCCCAATCTCATAACTGGTTTAGTCAAAAGTTTTTGATTAGTTAACCAGGTCGAATTTTATAATTCCCCCTTTGTTGAATATGAAACACTACTTTCAGTCTTTCTTAGTTGACTAATTTAAAAAGATTAAAAAAATTATTTAAATTAGTTAATTGTAATAAATAAGTGTTGACTTTCCTATAATACTCTTGCTAATCATGTGTATTAGCTAAAATTACCATTTCATAAAATCATTAATATGTGTAAATACTACAAAAACTATTTTAGAAAAAATAGATAAACATGAAAGATAAAGTAGATTGAAGTTTTATATTTAGAACTAAATTAAAAGTTTAATTTGCTCTTATATTAAGAAGGTAACATGTAACATCATTTTGAGGTTAAAAAAAAAAAGTAATTTGTCATATTTTAACTGTTTTGTTAAATGATGAGTAATTTATATATGAATATTTTATTTAGTTATGAATTAATTTTTTTATTTATGCATTTTTTTATATATTTCTATTACACTATATTATTTGAATCATAACTAGGTTAACTTCAATTGAATTATGCACAATTAAATCACTCATATTTAAATCATTGTCTCAACCAGTTCATAGTTGGTCAGCACATTATTGACATCTCTTTGGTTGGTTAGTTATATACGTTGATTATTTGTAGAACTCAAGATAATGTATAACCAAATCATGATTTTTTTGGTCAACTAATTAGCTCAAAGCACCCATCATATAGACAAAATGATAAAGTTAAGATATAAATTTGTTCCGAAAGTTTTTAGTTAGAATACTAGGTATTCAAAAATTTTCTTACACTCAATACTACCTCAAAAACTTCAAATCATACCAATACGCCACTTACAATTAAAAAACTAATGTTGTATGATTTTAAATTTTTGGAACAATATTAATTATTAAACTCAAAAAAGTTTTGGGTATCCAATATTTTGAATGAAAACTTCTGAATCAAATTTACATCTCAACCCTGTAAAGATATCTTTTCTATCCTCTTTAAGGCGTCACCTTCCATTTAGTTTATTTTATTGTATTGCGCAATGCCCGTTTGATATCTTCATATAAATATGTGTGTGTGTGTGTATAAAAGTCTTATCATTATTCTTCCAAAATGGCTTGATTGACATGAGATGATGTTGTTGGGCCAAGTTATATGGTCGTGCATTCTAGATTGGACTTTTCTTTTTGGACTGAATTCTAAATTGGACTTATTGGACCTTTAACCTAGTTCAAAGAGCCGATACTAACTTCTTCTTGTTTATTAAAAAAAAAAAATTGTCATTTTCAGGGTTAACGCTCTACTCTATAAAATAATTAATTAATTTTAGATATCAATGTTATAAAATTCACGGGAATTTATTATCATCTTGAAAAAAACAAAAGAAAAAATGGTGCGGATACTAATTATAACTTTCTATCCCAACCTTATACAATTTGGTTTTTTTAATCCTCAAGAACAATATTTTAAAGGGAAAAAGACAATAAAATACCTTAAAAGACAAATCAGTGTGAGTGAATTTCAAAATCCCAATTCAAACCCTTAATATTATTTTAAAATTTTTAAATCTTATAAAATTACATGAATACCCTTTATTATTTTTTTCCCAAATATTGCCACCTCAACACCCCTAGCTAGTTTCCAGTTACCAGAGCTCTAGCACTGACAACCCTACTAGTGGGCTTCTGTCGCCGGAACTCTGGTGATTGATCGCCAGAGCTCTGTTGACTATTCTTTTTTATATATTAATTATTCTTTTTTAGCTATTAACTGTATTTGTTTTTAAAACTTTGATAATTACTTTTGTTTACCTATTAATCACTTTAATGTTTTTTATTTGGGATTTTAAAATTCACCCACCCTAATTTGTCTTTTAATATTTTTAAAGATATTTTGGTGTCTTTTTTTTATATTTTAAAGGGTTAATTAATCTGTAAGTCCTTATAGTTTTAACGAATTTTGAATCAGGTCCCTATAGTTTTTTTTCTTTTTATCAGGTCCTTATACTTTTATCTTTTTTTAATTAGGTCCTTGTATTTATTTTTCTTTTAATTAAGTCCTTATAATTTCACTAAATTTTTAATCAGGTCCATGTAGTTTTAATTTTTATTTATTAATTAAATATAAGCTTAATTAAATAGATTAATACTGAAATATAAAATATTAATAATTAAATTAAATTAATAATTATGTAATAAAAAAGTAATAGAATTAATTAATTCAGGAAAATTTTTTAGAACAATTAATTTTTTGCTGAAAAAATTAAAATCATTATAATAATTCAATATCTTTAGAATATTATTGTTTATAAACTAATATTAAATAATATATACTCTTTTATGTTTATATAATAGTACTATTAGAATTTATAAAATAAAGAATAAAAAATTCAGGAACTTAATTAAAAATAAGGTGAACTTATAAGGACTTGATAAAAAGAAAAATAAATACAAGGACCTAATTAAAAAAAAGTGAAAGTATAAGGACCTGATAAAAAGAAAAAAAATTATAAGGATCTGATTCAAAATTAGTTGAAACTATAAGGAGCTGCGGATTAATTATCCCTATTTTAAATTGAGTATAGTTCTTTAAAATCTAATAACAATATTTTAAATTGAGTCCTAAAAATTTATAAAGATATTTATAGGTATCAGGTAGATACAATAGCAGCAAAATCCAAGAACAATAATTCTCAAGAACAATAAAAAGAAAATACACTCCAAGTTGCATCAAAATCCAAGATCTACATTTTCGTTCACTATATCATAACCTTAATAAACTAAACATAGACGTCAAGAACAACTTATATAGACTTTTCACCCAACATCCATCAAGTTCTAGTTGATATCTTCATCTACATTTTGATAAAAGCATAAAATGGCTTACTTATGTCAACACTAAAGTTTCAATGATTTCCAATCGTTGAAGTGGACAATACAAACATATTGTCCCTGTTACTAATCCAAACATTTTCCATCCTCCCTCCCGATCCACAAACATAGTACAATCTCCTATCTTTATTATAAAACTTGCTTTACTATTTAAGGTACATGGTAGCAAATGATTTGTTAAAAGAAAGGAAACTATAAGAATCATTTTTTGAACTCACATACCTTGTTTCAAAATGGTTTCCGGTGATTTTTCACTGTCTCGGCAGCAATGGCGGCAGCTAAGTGCCTTTTCGACTTAGGCTTAAGGGTGGGGTTTATGGTGGTAGGATTGTTTAGGCTAGGAGTGGATTTTGACCATGTTTTAGTGTTTTGGTTTTTATTTCAAACTTTCCGTTGAGTTTTCTTATTATTCAATCAAACATAAATACTTCTGCCCAAAAAAAAAAAGATAAATTAGTTAATTATAATAAATAAGATATGAGAGTTCAAATACTTCTATATCATATTACATTATATGTCATTTTATAAATTAAATAAATAAATTAGTGAGTGAAGGTGCCTTCATATGATGCTTTGCCCACTTGTGATGCGGTTAATGAAAGCCCCACCTCTATTACAGCTTGGCCTCCGTCCCTTTGATGAGTTATCTTCATAAGCGCTTCAAGCTGCTGAAATTTACAATTTTAAATAGTAAATCTTAGCTGAGAGGGACTTCGCATCAATTGCATCAATATAGACATTCTCATGAAGCAAACTTTTTTTTTACCTCTGGGGAGGAAACGCTTTGTTGTGGGACATTCCTTTATTTCTCACTATTTTTAAGTTTACTGCCCTTAATCATCTTTCAAGTTAGCATCAACAATCACTTGCACCCAAAAGTGATTTACCAAAACTCGTTTGTAATCACGCAAACACGCTTCAAAAACACTTGCCACATGATTCGAGACAAAATTTTTACAAATTACCTCATATTCTTAATATAAGAATTAGTTGATTAATTTAAATAGATTAAAAAAATTATTTAAGTTAATTATTTATAATAAATATGTGTTGTTTTTTTCTAAAATATTCTACCTTATGTATAACTATTACGGAACTATTTCAAAAATAAAAAAATATCATAAATAAAATATATTAAAGTCTTATATTTAGAATTAAATTGAACATCGAAAGTAATGTTACTTTGTCTTACGTTTTTTTTTTTTAAAATTCTATCACCATTTACAATTATTAGCTTCTACTAATGTAATTTGGCAAATTGTTTTCTCATTCTCATACCTGTCCTCATAAACCTTTGTTGCCATCACTTCTTCATAGTGAGAGTCTGAGAAAAATTTTAGAATTCTGAGTACACTTTGACCTTTTATTATTTACTCAATGTTTCCATCCTATTTTTTTCCTTAAGTAATTATTTGTTTTCTATTATTCAAAAAAAAAATTATTAGATTTGTGAGATGAACTTTAAGCTGTGTTTGTTACGAGATTTTTGAAGGAGAGAAGAGCCTCTTCTCATTTGGTAGGTACATTTAAGGAAGGAAGGAGAGTTGCTTCTTCCCTCTTTTGCTGGTAAAAAGAGAGGAGGGGTTCTCATCTTTTTTTTTTTTTCCCCTCTTTAAATCTCTTCTTTAAAAGTGAGATTTTTTTTTAAAAAATGAGAAATAAAATTTTATATTTTAAAATTAACTTGAATAAAACATTTTTATTTCTTTCTTATCCTTTTGATTTGTAATGTGGAAGATATATTGGCTAGTGCATTTTTTTTCATGTGAATCTTTTTATTTTGAAAATGTGAATATTTAATTTAATTGCAACTTAGATTGGTAAACAAATTCAATGTACATTTTTAATTTGTTTTTTAAAGAAAGTTAGATCAATTAAAAATATTATTATTATTATCATTTTGAACAAAACTAGTATATAATTTATGATTTTAATTTTATGCACGTTTAAAATTTTTTTTATTAAATTTATTGAAATACATTTTATATATTATCTAAACCCTAAAATCCCTCTTCCTTCCTCCTCCTCCCACTTCCCCCTCTATGCCTTCTCTTTTCTTGCCACTCTCTCCTTTTCTGCTTCTCCCTTTCCTTTTAGTAACATCTCTTTCTTTCCCTCCTCGTTGTTAAGCTAAACACGATGTAAGCGATTATAATAAGTATCCATGATAATTTTAAGAAAAATGTAACTAAACATGAAAAAAATAATAACTCAATTTTACATTTATAATCAAATTAAATATTCAACTTAACAAACAATAATTCACCATTTTTATTAAGAAAAAAAACTTTTAATACCTATACCAAAGACCAAGAAAGTACTTATTATTAAGCATTCAACATGCATCAAGTAACCCCACGCTTGCATTTTCTAATTTCTTGCTTATAATGACTTTTAAACAGCATTTTCACTCATAGTTTACAAAATCAAAAAAAATTCTATCAACATTTCTGATTTCAAACATAACGGAACGGTAAGGAGATTCCTTAACAAAAACATCAAGATCATCACAAGTTAAAGAACGAACTCGTATCAAAACCCAGACTAACACTTTCTTTTATTTCATATTATATTACCCTCTTGTTAGGTAGATTCAAACGAAAACCTCAAGAACAGTACAAAAGAACAAAATCCAGATTCATGTGATCTTCTTCCTTAATTCTTACGCTGAAGCCTTCGTAGCCTTCACATCTTCTCCAGAAGCCGCTTGATCCTCAGCAATGTTAATCACTTTAGGTTGCCTCTTCGTCTCTTCTTTGTGCTTCGGCACAACAATTCTCAGAACCCCATCTTCAATTCTCGCTCTGATCTGATCCAAATCTGCATTCCCAGGCATTCTGAACTGTCTCCAGAACTTCCCATTGGTCCTTTCAGCTCTGTGCCATTTCTCGCCCTCCACTTCGCCCTCCTCCTTCCTCTCCCCGCTTATCCTCACCACTCTGTTCTCCTCCACCTCGATCTTCACGTCCTCCTTCTTCATCCCCGGAATGTCCACCGCGATCACGTGCTCGGTCGGCGTCTCCTTCCAATCGGCACGTGCGAGAGCCAGGGGAGTCTCAAGGTTTCGAGGAATGTTCAGCGGAGATTGCTCCAGGATTCTGAACGGATCGTCCGATGGGAACATTGTGTCCCACAGGCTTCTCGTGTAGGGAATTAGGGCTTCGCCGGTATGGAAGAGAAGAAACATTGATGCTATAATCAGGAAGAAAGTTGAAATCGGAATTTTCGAAGCCATTGCTGGGTGGTAGTTTTTCACGTACGCGAGAGCAGAACAGATTTTGATGCAGAAGAAGTTGCGATGTTGTTGATGATATCCGCACAACGAAGATGAGCGGCGAAGAAGGCGTTCTTATATAGTAGCAGGAGTGGGCGTCTGGAATTTTCTTGAGATTTTCCGAGAAAAGGAGCGAAACAGAGACGTCTAGGACTGTCTAGAGAGAGAAGCTGGAGTTTCGGTGTTGGAATGTTCCGGAAAATGCTAAAAATAGATTGTTAGTCTGGTGCTTGATACACGCGCTACTCCGGACGAAGAAAAAACAAAATAAAATAAAAACTACATAATTATTAAAAAAAATCGAAATTAATATTTATTTATTGAATTTTTTAATTCCAAATAAAATTATTTTAAAAAAGAAACAAAATTATGAACTAATTAAAGTTCATTAATTAATCACCAACTTGTATTATTACAGTTAATAAATAATAAAGGCTAATCTCTTATTCCAGAGAAATTAGTCTCTCTGACTTAAAAATTAAAAGGTCATATCATATCTAGTGAAAAAATAAAGCAGAACACAGAGGGTCTTAGTGTGATTTTAATTTTGAACAACCAATGCAATGTGACTTATTTGTGGTAATAAATTGCAGTTTTGTGGTGTCCACTATCAATTATATTTACTACATGTTTAAAATTTTTAAATTAAAATTTCATTAATTAGCTGAGTTAGCTAAATCTTTTTTTTCCCCTCCGTCTAAACACTTTGGTATTTTAGATTGTGTTTCGTTCATTATTTTTATATCCCTTTGCTCAAAACTTTTTTATTCTCTCAAAATTGCTTCAGCAACGTTGTTTCCTCTCTTAGTAATTTCTTCTCACACAATGTTAGCACTTTCTTGCTACATATCTTACACAGTTAATTTCCTCTCAAAAAACACTTATTCATCACCTCTTATGGGCACATCAAAGACGAGGAGACCCTATGCTTTATTGTTTTGTCACACTTTTCATAACAATTATTTTGGAACTTCTTAATACTTCTCCCGTCATTAATATAAGTCACTTGTAATATATTTTTACATATCAAGAAATATATTAAATTGATAAAAATTTTCAATTACTCCTATTAATATTTTTTCTTTCCCTCTATTTACTAATCATTCTCATATCTTTCCCTTCTTTCTCTCTTTCCAATGGAAATTAATTAAAAGTAAAATTGAAAAACAATCAATAAATGCACTAGAAGTGATTTACTTCTAGGATTGGAGTGATAGTCTTTTGTCTGTCTAGATCCCTTTCAAAAAAGTGAATTGAGAGTCTACTCTTGCATGTCATTTAATACTCTTTTTGCTTCATAAAGTAAGTGTTTACAATCTGCAACATGGCCAAAAAAAAAAAAGTGTTTACAATTATGCCATGGCAAAATCTTAAATATATATAGATTGTCCCTCCTTACTAAGTTCCGAAAAAACCAAAACCACCACATGCATCCTCACATCATATTGTGTAACATCTTGACTTTTCTTTTTAGTGTAAACTGAGTTCTTGTCTAGTATTTGGGTATGATTTGAGTTGCTTAAGATTTAGAAAACATTGGTATAAGATCGAGAATGAGAGAATTTGAGGAGAGCCATGAGAAAGACTAATTCGGCCCAAAAAGAAAACTCCAAAAAGACTAACTTAAATCGCATATTATTTTCCTAGAGTCACTATACATAACTATAAATAGCAAGATTAGTTTCACCAAAAAAAAAAAAAAGGCTACGTATTTTGACAACTAGTTAAAGGAAAATTATTATCTTCAGCATCTGTATAATGTATACATAAATAAATAGGAAGTCACACTTTTTTATAAACCATAAACAGTGACTCATTTTTTTGGACTTTGCACGGTGGATGAGGCTTACATCTGATTTATATAATCCATTCATATATTAACCTAAAACCTGATTGAGTTAACTTATAGTAATAATAAGTTAGGGAAAATTATCACCTCCAAGATATCTAGCATTAAAGTCTTGAGATTATTTAGAAGAGTACCATCTTGACCAGAAAAGATAGTTGAGGAAGTTGAGGAAGCTCAATGCAGCAAGCAGCCAATAGAACAAATCCAACCTATCTTTGTTTAGATCATTTTCATGAAGCCAGCCACCATTAGAACTGGTACGGGTGATCTTATTCACCAAAGAGACCAAAACTGAGCTCAAGTAAAACCCAAAGGAGTATGAACAATAAGTGATTGAAGTCAAGAATGCCTCCATTCCTCTAATGTTATTGGATTGTTTGTAAAAGAACTCTATGAGTCCCACTGCTGTGAACATCTCAGATAACCCAAAGATCACAAACTGTGGTGTAATCCAAAGAATGGGAAGCTTTTGGTTGAAGTTCACAGCTTGATCTCTTCTCTTCTTCTCCATAAAAGCTGCTGAGATCATGGAGAAAGTCGCTGCAAAGAGGCCAAACCCTATTCTGGTTAATGGGGAGATACCTGAATCATGGCCTGTGAGTTTTCTGGCAAAAGGGACAAAGAAAGCGTCATAGAGAGGGACCAAGACAATGAGGAGCATGTAAGGGATGCTTTGGAGGGAAGCTGGAGGGATCTGGAAGGTTCTAGAAAGATGGGTGTCCATTGAAGATCCTTGTTGAACTGAGAATGTTTGGAGTTGAGCTAGGATTGTGTTGAAGATGATTGTACAAGCAAAGATAGGGATGGTTGAGAGTAATGTCTTCACTTGCTCAACTTGAGTAATGCTGCACAATCTCCATGGAGTTTCCTCTGGAATAGTCTCACCTTGGACTCTGATACATGCCTTGTTCAAAAACCTGAAATAAGAGTAATTTCTAGACAGTTGAGCAGGTTGTGATTTGCGAATGATAATAGAATCCATAGAATTTTATGTAGGGAGAGAGAAATTGAGAGAGGTAGGGCCTGCCTTTATTCCTTGAAGTATGGAAGGGAGATGAAGAATCTTTTCTCCCTGCCTTATACATAGGACCAGAGGAGTATATAGGAGTGGGTTCCGATTCGTGCAATTGCATCTAAAATCTATGAAAGTTGACCCACGTCTTTCTCCTTATAACGCTATATGTTGTTTCAAAATGTTTCATAAGAGTTTTAAATTATGTTTTTCAATTAGTTTACTTTCTAAGTCGTTAAATATTAATTTTCTTAAACATGTCACTCAAAATATTATGAATGAAAATTCTTATAGATAAATGGAAAGAAAGAAAGTCAGTGGAAGTACCTGCACTTATCCGTATGACTCTGACCCTCTCTAGGTGAGTCAGTAGACTGGCCAACACTATTGTTTTGGTCACTATGAACATTTCTCTTTAATATTGCAGCCACAAACACCTGACAGGATTTGGCATTACTTGTATGGTTCAAGATACATCAGATTGTATTTCGAGAATATAATCTACATATTTTCAGATTTCACTAGTTAAATTCTCCATCGAATCTATCCCATACCTCAATTAAACGTCAATTTTTTTAATCCAAACAACACATGGCAGATTTTATACCCACAAGTTACGACAACACCATCGCTCCTAGATTAAATATGTCCCATATATGATCAATAAAAAGACTATTATATATTACTACCTACGGTCTCTAATGTAAGACCCAAACGATTAATTTTAAAAAACTAAAAAAGTTAATAAATTACTTTTAAGTATTTATATTCATCATTTTTCTCTAAAATAATATGTCTCACTCATACATTGGCTTATAATCTAATGATAGAGATCATGTAGCATATGTTATAATTAACTAACTTTCTTAATCTTTCCAAATTAGTTAATTGGGTCTTATATTAAGGATCGGATGTACTAATAAAAATGAGAAGAATATAGAGTCATATGATTCTTCATACTTGAGCAACGGGAGTGAGAATGCTGCCTTGTGGAGTCTTATTCCTATATGACAAAGTCCCACATATCAAGCTAAGTAGCCCCAGCGCCATAGCTGTAGCAGAAACAGCGAAACCAGTGTCCATGCCAGAGTGAGTTTGGACCCAAATAAGAAGGGTTAGGGCAACAAGTTCACCCATTGAGAAGGCAAAATAGGCAAGGTTGAAGTAAGTTGAGAGGCTCTTTAATTGTTGTGAGTTGCGTCGGTTGAATTGGTCTCCTCCATGAGCTATCATATTAGGCTTCACACACCCACTTCCTAATGCCACCATGTATATTGCCAAGAAGAATATTGCAGCTTCCAACCCTTTTGCTTCTTGGCATTCACCATTTAGTATGTTGGAGCATTTGGATGGCTTTAGTTCGGGAAAATGTGCTTGCATTGACAATAATATGAAACCCTATCACGGAGAACCATGTATAAGCAATACACACACATATATAAAAGGAAGGTTTCGTTGAAATGTTTGCAAGGATCTTATAAAAGAGAAATTGTTATGTACTCTTAGAATGTCATTTCATTTGTATTCTCATGTGTAAGAACAATTCATGTCAAATGAATGAATTAGATTCAAATTTAAATAGTCTAATTACATTATGAGATTAAAAGAAATTTTTACCCCTAAACTATTACATGAGGATCACTGATTATGAGTATTCTTTGACTAATAGATAGTAACATTGGTCGTTAACTTCAAGAAAAAAGATATAGGCTAGTTTAGGGTATTTTTGCTCCTAAAGTATTTATGAAAGGGCAATCAACATCATAAAGTTCAATAATGTGGAACGATCGGTACCCCAATTTTATAATTAGGACTGGAGTTAATAGTTATTTGTAAGAAGGAGGGCTTACAAAGAGTTCGAGAAAGCTAAAGATGAGGATGGTCCGAAAACTGCCAAGAAAGGAGTCAGAAAGATAGCCACCGAGGAGAGCCATGAGAAAGATAGTCCCAACGAAGTTGGTTACAATGTTGGCTGATTTTGGGAGAGAGAAACGCATGTCGTTTACCAAATACGTTATCAGATTGTTTCCCACCGCTGCTACTCCCATTATTTCAAATCCTTGAAACCCTGTGTCGTTCCAACTCTTCAATATTAGATACATTGATAAAATTTAATTGATTCATGACTGGATAAAAAAGTAATTAAAAAAATAATCCAAAATTGATTAAAAAAAATGTTATGGTATTCTATGTTATAGTATTCAACCTAATCAACCTAATAAGAAGAGTTACATTGCTATAACATTGTATTCTCTGTATACTATCTCCAACCATAATGCTATAACGTAACTTAATAATATTTTTCCATAATTGATTTAAAAAATTGGGTATAAAAAATGTGACCATTGACAATTTTATAAATTTCTATACTGGCTAGAAAATAACTGTTTCTACACACTGGTTAAGATTATAACTAGTGTACAAAGTCCTTTATTTGCTATGAATGTCATTTGTTTTTTATTCAAAAAAAAAAAACAAGTGTACAAAGCCAATGTTTTCTTTATATTGATTAGTTTTACAATTGGTGTGGAAAATAAAAAAAATTAAAAAGGTATTTTAGTCATTTTTTACACCGGATAGTTTTATGACAAGTGTAAGAAGCATTACAAATAATAATTAAAGAAAACAACACCGCAGTACATGAATCACAATTTTTTACCGTCCATTTTCATTAGAAAGAATACAATAGCTATCCAAGATTTCTAATGTGAAAAAAGGGTTTTTCCAAGTTGCCTATTGTAAAAATTAATTTAATTAGACGTCAGAGAGCAAACCACACTACAAATATTACTTCCTTTGTACTTTTTCTATTTTTTGAGTATATGTATTCCCATTGTTGACCCATTGACACGTAACTTGGTCAAATATTGCATATTATCATATCTGATGCCAATGTGACACTAATGGTCAAACATCATCAACATATCATCAGATTCCACCCATATAAATCTAATAATCTGCCTTTTTCCTCAATTGGAAAAAGCTAGGAGGCTTATTTTCATGTCAGATTTCTCCAATTAAATTAAGGAACACCAATTTGAGGAACAAATTAAATTATTAAATCTCTCCGGAAAAAAATTATCTCATTACTCAATCCCAACTAGATTAACCCTGCGCATTTACACAGACTTTAAGTTGTACATATTATTTATGCAGAAAGAAAAATATGTACACTGATTTGGTAACAAGGTGTACCAAAGGTTAAAGGGAAAAAAATCCACCTTACTTTCTTCAACGGTTGTCACATGCAACCGGTGTGAAAAAAGGATTATTTTCTACACCAGTCAGTGTCACAATTGGTGTAGAAAATAAATAAAGAAATAGCCCCACATCTTATTTATGAAAATGCCACCATTCATACCTTCTGTAGAAATATTTTTTTTCACTGGTGCGCATCATTTGGCATTTATGATTGTATGGCTTCTTATAACAACTTTACACACATACACACATATTTTTATGATGTGTAAAATATACGAACAGTGCCTAAACAATACAACCTATTTCTTAGGTTCGATATTGTTTGCAGTGCATATATTTATCTACTCAAGTAAGAAAAACATCAATATTAATATATTATGAATCTACATTAAATATATTCAATTTGTAAGGATCGATATTATTACCACTTACAAATCATTAAAAGTATGATTCATTTTCTCAGATCATATTCTGTCATTACTAAAAATATAGATTTTTAATGTGACTTTCAGTGACGATAAAAAAAATCCTGCTGAAAGTTAAATTTTAGCGACGACTTTAGAAAGTTACTGCTAAGAATATGTCTTTTGATGGCAATAAAAAAATTGCTGCTAAAAATTAACTTTTAATTGTGATTTCTTTTGTCGCCACTAAAAATCAATTTTTTTAGTATACACATGTGATCTACCTAATCAACTCATAAAAGTTGGCAGTTTTGCTAAAATTCTGGGATTTTTAGTTTAACATCAAATTAAACAATATGCATAAACAAGAACCAGAGACGAAGAAGGTTATGTAGTGAATTAAAAAAGAAGAAGAAGAATCAAATCCAAACAAAAATAAAACAGAAAAAATAATAAAAAAGATCGATAGAGAGATACCAAGAAGAAAAGAAGCAGCTGTCATTCCTCCATGCTTGTTCGGATTGGAAGGTCTTCCTCTCCAATCAACATACCTCTCTGATTCTTCGTCTGTATTTGCATTCTCTCTCCTAATTTCCTCCATTTTCTCTCTCTAAATCTAACTATTTTCTCCCTGTTTTCTTCTTCCTTTTTTCCTCCTAAGCTTATTATTTTCTCGACGTTCTTTTCTGTGAGAAGAAATAGATATTTGCCCATTCCCATTGCTACTTTTATACGCAAACGAATTGGTTTGCTAGCAATTTCGTGTCACTAACTTGGGGAAGAGAGAGAGAGATTTATTTTCAATTATATTTTTTAAATACATAATATATAATATGATGGTAGAAAAATTAATTTCGTTAAATTTGTAATATACATGCATTGACCACAAACGAATGTATCCAAAGGGGGATTCACCTTCCTGTAACAAAATCCAAAACATTAAATGCGTTTTAGATATAAGTATCCAATAATTAGAAAATAAATTGATTTACTATGTTTAAATACGTTTCAAGAAAAATAATCATTTTCAACTTTATACATATAGTCAATGTTGTCAAACTCACGAGTTGACTCTCCAAGTTTAACGTTTTTACGTTTTCAGTTAGCAAAATCGTATCAATTCACTCTTAAACTCGTGATAATTGTAAACTCGATTAAACTTACGAGTTCATTTATCGAATTTACTGTTTTTACATTTTAAGCTTACAAAATCGTGTTAACTTACTCTTGAATGTGATAAATTATGAATATTAATGGATATAATTTTAATTATTTAAATTTAAAATATATTTAAATGAAATTGTTCTCATTTTTTATATTAATTATTTGATTATATAATTTTAATACTAGTTTATTAATAAAAGTAAACTCTTACGAGTTCACGATTCGAGTTTATATCATTCTCACAGGTTTGTTTAAACTCGCGAGTTTGACAATCTTGCATATAGTCTTGAATAATATGACTTTCTTCAAAATACATATAATTTACCAACACTAATTGGTTAAAGTCGCGTATTCTTCTTGCTGGTAAAAGAAAGTCGCGTATTCTTCTTAATTGATTTGAGTGTCGAAAAGTATCATTAAAAGCTCACATCTATTTAGTTTAACCCGACTTGATCTGGATTAGTCAAACTTTCCAAAAGCTAATTGGTATACATAATAATTAATGCTTATGGTCATTTATTGTGAAGAATCAATTAAGACAAATAAAAGGAAAAGACGTAGGTTTATTTGTTTATGTATCCACCACTACATTCAAATCTTAACTTATGAGAATTAAGACTCCATTCCAAATCCTACAATTTAAAGCTCATGATTCTTTGTAAGAGATTAGAGGCCTAACAAGATTCTCACAAGATTTTCATAAATATATTTATTACTTTATTATTCATTGTCCTCCCTTATTCATTTACCTTGTAGGACCAGTAATATTTAATTCGCTGGTAGTGAGTTTTTTTTTTTTTTAAATTCAGAAGTACAATGTATTTATACACTTGGTTCAGATTTGGCTAATTAGAACTAAATATATTTGTTACAACACTCTAGATGTAGAATAATTTTTGGTGGACTTATGTTTTGATAATTCAAAAATTAGAGGTCACTTTTGCAAAAGAAAAAAACAAGTAGTTAACTCCTTAATAAGTTTTAAATGTGTTTGAAACTCTCTTCAAAATTCCATTTCTTGTGTTTAATTATAGTTTAAATCTTCAAAAAGCGTTTTTCAGTTTCTGGTTTTGATAAAATCGATTTTGGGCTTGTCCAAAATCGAGTTTGCATGTCTTTAATTTCATGTTATCTTTGTTGCCAAATAGATTTTGCACTCCGTTAATTTGTTGCTCAAACTTGATTTTTAGTGTTTGATAATAACAAAAAGCATTTTAAAAATACTTTCATGTAAATTGAGATAAAACTTTTCTCACATACTTACTTTTCGTAAAATTACTTTTAAAACTATGATTTAGTTTTCTTCCAAATACCCCCGTCTAATTAGTTATCTCAATCAATATCTATTTTAGCAGCATCATTTTTTTTTCTCCTCTTTGCCCGGTCATGCTTGCAAAATCGAGTTTAGTTTTCTTCAAAATTGATTTCAGCCCTTAGCCTTCTGTGCAACTTTTTCTTAAATCGATTTCTTTGTTAGCCAAAATCCATTTTGCCTCTTTTGAGCTTTGCTCTTTTTGAATGCTTTGTTTTCAAATCAATTTCGCTATCCTACATCATCGATTGTGCAATTCGTTTGGAATAGCATTTTCATCCCAAAACATGCAGTGGTTCTTTTATATATGTTTGGATAAGCTTTTAACCCAATTGATTGTTGAGGGAAAAGAAAAGAAACAGTAAAAGATGAATAATATATGCTGGAACCCTAATGAATGATAGGGCCCATGTTCTTCCTTTGTAATGCTCAATAAAATATTCTACAATAGCAGCTCTTATGAGATACAAACACGTAGCACTATACAGCTGTACACTTTACAACAAATATAATTTGAGCTAACAAGGTAAGTTTAGTTTTCACAATGTGTCTATGTTTTCTCTCTGAGTCATTTTGAGAGGAGGTATATGGACATGTTAATTGAAGGTTAATTCCAACTTTCTAAGCAATAGGAATGAAGCAGCCACTACTTCACCTTTATACTTTAAAGGATATAGCTAAGTGTGATGGCTATAGTCATCTAAAAATTGAATATAAAATTAATGACTTCTTGATGATTGTATTGGTGAAGGACCCCATAAATCAGTATGCATCAATTTAAGAGGTGAAAAAGCATGTAAATTAGAACTTGGAAAAGGTAATAATTTCAATTTTCCAGATTGGCAAGCCTCACAAATAAAGTTTTCATTGATAGTAAATTTCAAATTACTTTTATTCATAATTTGCTTCAAAACTTTAATTCTAGGATGACCTTAAGCATAATGCCGCCTAAGAAATTCACTATTGCATTTGATTTACAATTTACTGCATAGATTTGAGACTCCATCTTGATCCTACGTACTGTCCACCATGGGGTACATTCCTTGTCTGGGGATCCCTTATATCAGAAGCTGACCTGTCTCCTTGTCTTTCACAGTAAAACCGTGATTAGAAAAATTCACATCAGCCGAGTTATCATGAATCAACCTGTTAATACTCATTAAACTCTTAGTAGTTGAAGGCACGAGCAAAACATTTTTAAGCAGTAATTTAGAGTTTGAATAGGGAATATTTGTAGAACCAATACTAATTATGTTGCTTTTCTCACCAGTACAAGTAGTAATGTGGGACTTACCAACTAGAGTCACATGATCAAGATTGTCTGAATGAGGAGTAACATGGTAGTTAGCTACGTTGTCCATATACCAATTATGATTCACAAGTCTAAGGAGTTGCATAATGAGCTTGAGGAGGATAGGTTGAAAAATTATCTTGAAAGCGACAACCACTAGGAGGCTTGAAAGTGGGATCACATCAATAATAGCATTTTTCAACCAAATGCCCTGGATGTTGGCACAAATGGCAAAAGGGGTGGCCTCTGGTGTTCCTTCCACCTCCTCAGTAACCATGGTTTCTGCCTCTTCACGAGCCATTCCATCCACGATTGTAACCAAAGTCAACACGATGCTCATCAAGTTGATCCACATTAGCCGATGGTTGAATATTCAAGTTTGTTAATTGATTCAGCATCTCAAAGGCTAAAAGAGAAAACTGTGCTTCAACCTAAGGAAGATCAAATTTGTTAACATCTTCACAGCTATGGGATTGTAGTCAGAATCAAGCCCATTTAAAATGTGAAGAATGAGGTCATTCGTACCTATTGGAGTACCGGCAAGAGCCAACTCATCAACAAGATTCTTCATTTTTGCAAGATAATCAACCATTTTCAGGCCATGTTTTCAAGTATTATGCAGCTCATTCTTCACTACCATTACTTTGGCTTTGGAAGTAGTAGAGGTGAGTTCTCAAGCTCCTTTCCAAAGGTTTGCAGCAATGCAACAATGGAGTGATCGAGCTCCAATCTCTTGAGTCATCATGTTTCTGAGCCACCCAACAAGCATGCGATCCATTGAAAACCAATCTACATAAGCAAGATTCCTTTTGCTTCCTACACCATTAGGAACAAGCTTTGGAGGAGCATTACCAATACCATGGACATAAGATTCAAGATGGTTCCCCCCAATCAATGGGAGAACAATTGATTCCCAAACTAAATAATTGTTACAATCCAACTTGATGGCAGTAGTCTGGCTAGAAGAATTAAATAAAGAGTAGGCTTGGTAATAGAGGACGATTCACTAGAGGCTGAGGTAGACATGACAATGGCTAGCTCTAATGCCAAGAAAAGAAATAGTAAAGATGAATAAAATATGATGGAACCCTAATGAATGATAGTGCATGTGTTCTTCGTTCATAACGCTTAATGCAGTATTCTAGAATAGTAGCTCCTATGAGATACAAACATGTAGCACTATTCAGCTATACACTTTACAACAAATATAATTTACAATATTATGCTCTAATAGTAAAACCTGCTTAAAAGTAGAAGCCAAAACGAAATTGCTTTCCTATTGTTCCATGGAGAGAAGAAAAGCTGCTAAAGATGAAAGAGGTTTTTTTTTTTTTGGAAGTGGGTTCCACCTTATTTTTTTCTTTTGGTTAAAACAATTTTTTTCACGAAAGACAATCTAAACATAAATTATATTATAATTAATAACAGAATTCCATTTTAATTTAAACTTGCAAAAATCAGATAAAATAAAAACCATTTTTACTATTGTTAATCTAAACGTACCTTTAATTGTTGCAATTTTGTTCCTTCAATAATTGAATTTGTTGCTTTTGCTTTTGCTTTTGCTTTTGCGAATTTGATTTCCTTTTATTTCAAAACTGAGTTTGTTCTTTGTTGAGTAGACTCAAGATTAAAGAAATATTAAGGGGCTTACCTTACGTAGGAAGAGAATTGTGCAAACATTGGGAAGTTGTATCGTGGCACAAAAGGACCATTTGAATCTTGTAGAAATAGTGAAATTCTCCTGAGATATCTTATAACTGGACATAGGTCAAGTGGATTAAGATCAAACTGGTATAAATTTTTTGAATGTTACTCCTACTCATTTTCCCTGATAATATTATTACTCCTAGCTCTTAATAGTGTTATTATCATTAAGTTATGTTCCTCCATAACTTTTTAATCTACCAATTTATTCTCCCTTGGAAGAGAATTACATTAACAATTTTAGATTTAGACTTTATAAAAATCTAAATATAACTATGTTCATGTTTTTTTTTTTATACAAATTTTGATCTCTTAAGTTTACCTTCATTTTGGTTTTAGTAATTTAAGTTTCAAATCACAAGTTTTAGTCCCTCAAGGCTTTTTTTTTTTTTTAAATATGACATTGGTTCCTATAATCCAATAAAAACTTCGATTATTTTGCCCCATAAGGGATCAAAACCTATAGTTTAAAACTTAAAGGACTAGAATAAAAATAAAAGCAAACTTGAAGGATCAAAGATTATATATAACCTTTTTTTTTCTCCCCTGATGTTTCAAATTCACAAGCAACAATAGTGGTGTTTAAATGGAATCAAATTTGATATAGTTATTCTCATGCAGCCCACGTATCAACCTCCAAATGTAAGAGAAATTTTATTTCGACTTACATGAAACTAATTTTTTTAAGTGCTACCGAGGGTTTCCAAGCACCCCCCTCAGCTAACTTGCATATTATAAACTATAAATAACGTTACGCGTTTCTAACATGATATGATTTTATATGTATATAAATAATTCATATATAGTGAGTTAAAGAAGATATTGATTGAACTAATAGATTAATATCTTCCTGTAATCACTATACATAATTATTATATTGTTGCTCAAAATAAGGCTACATATCATAAATAACATGTTAAGAAAAATTATCATCTCCAAGATATCTAGAATCAAAATCTTGAGATTATCCAGAAGAGTACCACCTTGAACCAAAAATATAGCAGAGGAAGTTGAGGAAGCTCAATGCAGCAAGCAGCCAATAGAACAAATCCAACCTATCTTCGTTCAAATCATTTTCATGAAGCCAGCCACTACTAGAACTTGCATTAGTGATCTTGTTCACCAAAGAGACCAAAACTGAGCTCAAGTAGAACCCAAGAGAGTACGAAAGATAAGTGATTGAAGTCATAAATGCTTCCATTCCTTTCATTTTAGATTGCTTATAAAAGAACTCATTGAGTCCCACTATTGTAAACATCTCAGATAAGCCAAAGATTATATATTGTGGTGTAATCCAAAGAATGTGAAGCTTTTGGTTGAAGTTCACAGCTTGATCTCTTCTCTTTTTCTCCATTAAAGCTGCTGAGATCATAGAGAAAGTAGCTCCAAAGAGGCCAAACCCTATTCTGGTTAAAGGGGAGATACCTGACTCATGGCCTGTGATTTTTCTGGCAAAAGGGATAAAGAAAATGTCATAGAGAGGGACAAAGATAATAATCAATATGTAAGGGATGCTTTGGAGGGAAGCTGGAGGGATCTGGAAGGTTCTAGAAAGATGGGCATCCATAAAGGATCCTTGCTGAACTGAGAATGTTTGGAGTTGAGCTAGGATCGTGTTGAAGATGATTGTGCATGCAAAGATAGGGATGATTGAGAGTAATATCTTCACTTGCTCAACTTGAGTGATGCTGCATAGTCTCCATGGAGTTTCCTCTGGGCTAGTCTCACCTTGGACTTTGATGCATGCCTTGTCTAAAAACCTGAGATAAGAGTAATTTCTATATATTTTAACGTACATATTATAAGTGTTAACTAATAGAATTGTCCCAAAAAAAAATTAGCAAAGTAAAGAGAAAAATAGAGACATGTCTCAATTGGCCCTGAAAATATTTCATAGGAATTTTAGTTTCAATTTTATTTTCTAAGTCCTTACTCCCTTCGGTGGTACAAGAACTAATTGAGATTTTTGCTTTGGTCTTATGGACCTAAATCTATTTTGCCTTCCAAATTTATAATTTTTTCTTACATATATGAAAGGACGTTGTCATCAATGGGATAATAATTAAAGAGGATATTTTATAGTAGCTAATTATATACATTTATTACAAATAACTAACTTAAATATTTTTTTAATATTTGTAAATTACTTATTTAGCTTCTATATTTAGGACTGAAGGAATTATTTTTTTTTTTCTTAAATATGATCTATTCAAAATATTATAAAATAGAGAGAGAAATGGAAAGAGGTGGATTTATTTCCATGGGGTTTACAGTGATGGAGAGAGGACTCAAATCTCTCAGTATGTGAGACAAATTATAAAACTAGAGAGAGATAGCATAGGAAAATATAAGTAGGTTCTCATCTGTATTGTACCTATAATCTTATGAAACTGGGATTCACGTTATTCCACCTATCTCTCCTTTTCTCCATTCTAAATTGCTTTGAGATTTAAATTTATTATTTTTATTAATTTATTTTTTGAGTCTTCAAATACTATTAATTTATAATAATATAATCTGCTCAAAGTATTGATGAATGAAAATTGTTAAAGATAAAAAATTCAACAAGAGAAAAAAAGGGGTGGAAAAAGTTAAAAGTACCTGAACTTATTGGTGTGACCCAAACCTTCACCAATCAAGTTAGCGTACCGGCCAACATTATTGTTTTGGTCTCCATGAACCTTTCTCTTTAATATTGCAGCCACAAAAACCTGACAAGATGGCGTTAGCTGCTTGTGTCGTTTTGATCTCATCATTTGTTAGAATATAGGATAAAAGTACATCCAATATTCTAATTTTATTTCACATCAGGTGCATTCAGGATTGTGATCTTCTTTATGGTATATAGCACATCCCGATGTTATTTTCTAGCTACATCCAACATCCTAATCTTTAAGGTGTTAGATGCAATAAAAACAAGATTAGTGTGTTGGATGCATACAAAAAATAAGATCAGGGTATTAGACGCATCATAAAAAATACCAAGATATTGGATGTACCTGAAAAATAAGATCAAGGTGCTAGATGTATCTTTATCCTAAAATTTATGGCTCCAAACCACACTTTTTTGAATGAATAATTAACTTAATTAATTTCTTTAATATCTGTAAATTATTCATCTAACTTATACATTGGAAGCACAAAGAGTAATCAATTAAATGACTGTTATAAATTTAGAAAAATGAGCACAATTATAGTCATAGGATTCTTCATACTTGAGCAATGGGTGTAAGAATGCTGCCTTGTGGAATCTTGTTCCTATAAAACATAGTCCCAAAAATCAAGCTAAGTAGCCCCACAGCCATAGCAGTAGTAGAAACAGCAAAACCAGTGTCCATGCCAGAGTGAGTTTGGACCCAAACAAGAAGGGTTAGGGCAACAAATTCACCCATTGAGAATGCAAAATACGCAAAGTTGAAGTAAGTTGAGAGGCTCTTTAGTTGTTGTGAGTTGTGTTGGTTGAATTGGTCTCCTCCATGAGCTATCATGTTAGGCTTCACACACCCACTTCCTAGTGCCACCATGTATATTGCCAAGAAGAATATTGCAGCCTCCATCCCTTTTGCTTCTTGGCATTCACCATTTAGTATGTTGGTGCATTTGGGCGGCTTTAGTTCACGAAGATGTGCTTGTATTGATAATAATGTGAAACCCTATCATTAAAATAGAGAACCATATGTTATGTTATATGCAAAAATTGTTATGTAATGCCACTTGTATTCTCGTTTCTCATTTTATAATTTATAATTAAGAACAATCATTAGAAAATAAATAAATAAATAACGTTTTATCTTATATATCTTTGCTTCACTTTTCACATTAATCCTAATAGCATGCAATACTTTTCCATTCTGATTATGTACTTTAATTAAGTGATGTACAAAGAGACATAGAGAAACAATAAAGTGCACCTCAGCCTTGATGTTGTTCTATAACATGAGGTATTGAAAAGAATTAAAATTAATATGCCCAATGGAATTTCTTATAAGAGATAGTTTCTTTATGTTTCATGGGGAAGAGAATTTTATTTTATTTTAATAGGTAAAGTAAGACGTAGCACCCTAATCATAATTATAATAAATTTAGCATCATGAATCATAAATAAGGTTAGAGTGTTGAATGTAATCGGAAAATAACATAGGGATTGCTGGATGGAACAGAACATCAAGTTGTTGAATTCACCATAAGTAAGACTAGAGAGTTGGATGCCACTGGGAAGTATCAGAATGCTTGATGTTACTTTAACCTATTCTAATCTTTCCTATTAGATTTAAGTTTTAAAATAACATATATTGTATATATATATTTATATAATGTACTATATTCTATAAAAAAAAGTGAAATGAAGATTTTTCTTCTTACGATCAACTTAAAAAGTTGATTGTTAAAATTAAAAACTAAAACATCTTAAAATCAATATTGTTTTTATAAAACATAAAATCCCTATCCCTTAGGCATCCTTATTATTTATAAGTCATATATAAGGCAATCCACCTTAAATTTCATATACAATACATCTATTTAATCAATCACTTATAAAATCTATATATCTATTTATAATATATACAATAAAACCTATAAAAATTCATATTATCCATGATTAAGTAGTTATGAAAGGTGGCTTACAAAGAGCTCGAGAGAGCCAAAAATGAGGATGGTCCAAAAGCTACCAAGAAAAGAATCAGAAAGATAGCCACCAAGAAGAGCCATGAGAAGAAGAGTGCCAATGAAGTTGGTTACAATGTTGGCTGACTTTGGAAGAGAGAAATGCATTTCCTTTGTCAAATATGTTATCAGATTGTTTGCCACTGCTGCTGCTCCCATTATTTCAAATGCTTGAAAACCTGTGTCGTTTTTACTCTTTAAATATTAGTAATCATAAGAGCCGTATATGCAATAATCAAAATCCATATATGTTTTGATTAAAAAAAAAAAAGAGTAAAAGCTAATTCACAAAATTGATTAAAAAAAATCATATTTTTATATTTATGTACAACTTTAGAAGTAAATAATACAATCGGCCAATTTGATTATATGACTCTACCAATAAATTTTGAACTAATAAACGCTGTCTCCCGTTTTCATAACATACAATAATCATATTACAAAAAAAAAAGTTAAAAATAACGAACATGAAAAATGTAACTCTTTACTTTAGCCTGTAAAGTTATATAAAATATTTAATCGGTAAGGATTGGGACAATTTATTAATCATGCAAAATATAAACCATAATGAATTTTAACTTTTCGATTCAAAATCAAATCTCTAAGTTCCCTTATTTGGATAGGGAGAAAAACAGGAAGAAAATAATTGTAGAAGAAGGAACTCCCAAAAATAATAAATCTTTTTTTACCTTTTTTGAATTTTTCTCTCCTCCTTATTTTCCTGTCATTTTTCTCTCAATTAAAAGCACTTCAAAAGAAATCCAACAATTAACAATCAAATTAACCAAAAAAGAAAATAGGAAAAAAAAATAGAAATGGATAGGGTAGTGATACCAAGAACAAAAGAAGCAGCTCTCATTCCACCATGCTTGTTAGGATTAGAAGGTCTTCCTCTCCAATCGACATAGCTCTCTGATTCTACGTCTGTATTTGCATTCTCTCTCCTAATTTGCTCCATTTCTCTCTCTCTAAAGTTAACTATTCTCTCTCTTTTTCTTTTTTCCTCTCTCTCAACCTTATTTCCTCTATATCTCTTTAGTGCCGATTTTGAGTCTCTCTCTCTCTCTATATATATATGAGATTTTCCCAATATTTCTACTTTTATATACAAACACGTTGGTTTGCATATTTCATAATAAAGGGGAGGGGGAGATTTATTTCCAAACAGTTTCATGGGAAAGAGAGAGTGTGTGTGATTTACCTTTAATTATATTTCTTAATTCTTAATTTTGTATATACATAATTAGTTATATGATGGTAGAAAACTTAATTTCCTTAAATTTTTAGTATACATACACACATATATACACACACACACATTCATATATATAGAGAAACAGATGCAAATAGGGATTCACCCTTCTCTCACAAAATCCACACAATAAATGCGCTAGATATACACGTTTTCCTTAAAAAAAATAGTCGTTCTTTTTATTTTGATAGAGTATAGAATGAAGGTTCTGTAGTTATTTAGCTTAACTAAAATTTCAAATTTGAGTCTTTTATGTAGAGAAAATTATCATTATATGAGTTTTACAACCAAGTAATATAACCCAATTTAATCAAAATTAATTGTAGTCTAATGTACCTTTTAGAAACCAATTGGTGTATTCCCAAAAATACATATGCAAAAATATTGAGCAATGCTATTTTTTCATTTATTTTTCATACTTTGTTTATACATGAGAGTTGAGACCCACATGTAATTTGATTAAATGATTAATAAGTATTAACATGTTTGTAAATTAGTTGTACATAAAAGAAATATCTTGAGCAATTAATGTTTATGTGCATATAAAAAATCTACTGAAACAAATAAAATATTATGCTATGCTCAATACTGATATCTAACACTCCTTCTAGTCGTTTTTATTATAAGATTTTTAATAAAATTACGTAATTTGAAAAAACAGTTAAAATTAATGAAAAATAATAACTATATAAAAATTGACCCTTTTTTCTTTTAAATATATCTTTATTTAATAGGAGAGTAAATAAGAAATACTAATAATAAAATATATGATGAAAAAAAATGTAGCATAAGAAAAAAAATGAGAAGAGAGAATAAAAAGAACAGAGTAATCAATTGTTACTATAATGAATAATAAATTGCACAGTATTTAAGAATAATAAGTCACTCCTTCGGTCCTAAATATAAAACCCTTATACACACTAATATAAAGGTTTTATATTTAAGACCGAAAGAGTATTGTTTATGAATTATAAATTGTACTACTTATTAAAATTTTTATGATATATGTGTGTTTAGATTTGTATAATAATTCCAGCTTTCCTCTTTTTTTGGGTGACGAGAATTCAATAGTAGAATTAAGAAAATGATTTCTTCTTAACTACATGCACACATTCCCTCCATTTCAAATTTGGGTTGTTTAATTAAATTCAGATGGTTCACATATATAATATTTTACATATTAGATTCTCTTTACTTTTTCTATACCATATCATAGTAATTTTTTGTGATGCTTGGACACTAAGTTATGAATCATTTATATATGCCAAGTGTATTTAACTTTTTTGTTAGAACCAATAAGAATTGAATCTCACAACCTTACGAATCAAATTCAAATTCCTACTAACTGACAATACTCTGAATATGATTAATTGCCTCCAATGGAGTGTAGCCAAAAAAAATTGTTAGAATACATGAATATGCATTAATAATAGGTATTATAACTATCTTTCAATCATAACTCATAATTTATTATACATTTCACAAAAGATTCCAACTCATAATCCCACTTTAAAAAAAATACTTAAATAAGACATTTGATATTCGAAATGTTTGAATAGAAACTAAACCATAATTTCAAAAATATTTTTACAATTCACAAAATAAATATATAAATAAATTTGTCTCGTTTTACAAAAAAGTGTTTGTGAGAAACACTTTTAAAAATTGTTAAAACACCCCTGTTATTGAACTACAAAATCCCAACTACGCTGTGACTATATTTTGATTGGATTGTGAGTTGATCTCGTTAATATTTGTTAGTCAAATTGTAATATTGCAACAATTTTAATACTAAAGGACGACATTGCTCTAACAAATAGTTTTGAATGCCTGAAGTTCCTAATAAAATAGTTGAACTGTTCAAAAAAATGAACAAAAAATATGGAGGTAGAAGTATTGAGGTCGATTGACCACAAATAGAAAATCAACACGAACTATCCATAGTGAAAAGCACCCTTTTGCTATTGAAGCACGAATTGCTCCCAATTCCTCCTTGCTTCTGAAAAACTAGAGAGAGAGACACAAGTTTATAGCATATGTACAAATTTTGGCAGAAAAACGGCCAATAGATCGATCAGGCACCAATTCCCAATTCAAAGAAAAAATGGGTACTCTCAGTCGCGACACTAGCTCACCAAAACCCAGCAGATACCAAATAATCAGCTATGGAAATTCCATAAAGAACAGTGCGGTAACAAGTTGATTGCATCTAAGACAAAGTTCTTCTATTGAAAGACTCCACCGTTAAGTTGGCAGTGAAAGCAGGAATTGAGTTCATCTTCCGAACAAATATCTCAACCTGGGAAAAGATACACAAAAACAGTCAAAAATTGCATGTATGATGATACTATCTCCAGTCCTTAATATAAAACCCTGTTTGACTTTTATTTTGGTTTTAAATATAAGATTCTAATCCACTTTGTCTCTCATATTTATACATTTTTTTTTCAAAGTAGCCCTTCTAACAATGATAGTTCTAGTCAATACACTTGATTAGTAAGGATATTTAAGAAAAAACGACATCTATTTAGGACAAATAACTAACTCAGCTTACTTTCTTAATCTCCTCAAATTAGTTAACTAACTCTTATAATTAAAACCGAAGGTAGTATTTCTTTTTCTGAATCAAATCTTCGTTTTCCATCTACAATGGAAGGGTCTGCTGTTTCATGATAAATATGGATCGTTTAGATTTTTTTTACTTTTAAAAGATGCAGAATAGAGTAAACAAATCTCACGAGTCAACTATTCAAAAAATGGTTTATTTGTAATGGAAATAAAATAGAAATGAAAAATCTGGACCATCCAGATCTATTCTGGACGGTCCAGATTTTACAGGCAAAACAGCAGCACCTAGGTGTTTGCCTGAGCTGAGAAATAGAACCTCATAAATCCTGACTTGTTTCTTCCTACTTGGGGAAGTTCTGCTGCTGAAGTGCAAGACCAAAAAGTGACTACCAAGACTAAAACGAACCCACTCATGCACAAAAGAAATAGAAATAAAAAAGGAACCTGATCTTATCACTGTACAAGATTAAAGAAATGACTGTCCCATATCTACTTTCAAAGGATGAACAAGAAATAAAAGTTATAAAAATATCAGAAGTTCAGAACCTCCCCACCTGACGGGATATTTCAGGCTGCGATGTGTAATCATTTGTCTGTTACATTGACAAAAACAATAAAAGTCATGCTACACATAAGACAAGATTCGAAAGATATTGAATCCTCACTGGATCTTTGAAAATCAACCTAAATTTTCATTTATAATTACTGAAATCATATAAAATTTCATAAGTCATGCAACAGAAAATTCCAAGGATGCCATTTCAATACTCTTAATTGTGAACTCAATCCAAAATTACATGGCTTACCAAAATGTTAGTATTCCCTGATTCATATTCAAATTCAAGTTTCTCTTCATCACTTTGAGCATAAATTGACTGAAGGGTAAATCGAGTCACTGGGATTCCATTTGACCGCTGGTGTTCATCCATCACAATCTGCCAACATTTTTTTAGCGGGAGAAATCTAATTAGGAAGAAAGACAAAAATTAAACTAGGTACAGGGATTAGTTATCTGCTAAGGAAAATTGAACGTTAAATCAAAGACCTTGTAACCAAAAAGTTCACAGCATGCCCTCCTGAAAACTGAAATTCTGTCTGCAAACACTGTTTTGTATCTGTTGATAATACAGCATTTCAGTTATTCCAGAATCATTTTTAATTTTCATATCTACAACCCCAGAAAGGACCGAGTAGCACCTTATAAATCACTAACCTTTCTTCTCGCTTCTCAAGAGTAGCAATCTGTTCTTTCAATTGTGTTATCTTATCTGATATGTAGTTATCTACCAATTTTCCAGCTTCACCTGAACAGTAAATAAGCATGAGGAAAATTAATATATTAAAAAAATAATACCAATTAATTGTTAATAAGATCATTATCCAACCGTTAAAAGTACATTTGAAACAATCATTTCATTTTACTTGTATACTAAGGTTTATTTTTCTCTGTTTTAGTTATCCCATCTTCACAGTACTCGTCTTAGCAGAGCTCCTCCTGCAGGCTTGGAACCATGCCTAGAGTCACATCATAGCTTAGCCAATTAATTCAATTATACTAAACCACAGAATGCCCAAGAATTAGTTCAGCAGGATTGAATAAAGCACGGTTAAATCCATCATCACTTCATCAAGGAAAAGGCAAATTTAGGATAGTGAATTTGCCTATAACTCTACAAAGACTCAAGTTGCTCAAGTTCTCACAAAGACTTCAGCCAAAGTAAAATTTGAAGAAACCAAATTCAAGTAGGAAATGAATTAAACCTACTCCCCAGCTTGTGGGATAGTGCTATATGAGTTTAGGATTCCTAGGATTTAAGCAAAGAAATAGTTTGTCTCACATGATTTTCATGTCTATCGCCAATGGCTCTACTTAATTTCTTGTTTTCATTTCCACTTTCCATTTTTATATGCCTCTAAAAAGATTATCATACACATGATTTCATAGGGGTCCTCTGGTAATTCTAGGACCAAAATCCCCATATCTATCCCCTCTGCTATTCAAATAAGATCATCATTGAGTGTTAAAAAAATGAGATTTCAGTGCTAAGCTTCTTCTTCTTCTTCTTTTTAAAATATATTATCTTCCGGATCGGGGTTCGTGGCTTCCCCTAATGCTAAGCTTCTAAATTTATTTATCCTATGATAAAACTCTAGAGTCAAATCTTTGTCAACATATCATTTTAGTACTTGATATTGTTCTTTAGAGATGATTATGTTTTTTTTTTTTTAATACAGAAAGATGATTATGTTGTTATGAGTTCCTTTTTTATGCGAGTTTGATTTCCATATATGTTAGTCATTATGAATTGAGTTATTAATTTATTAGATTGTGCATCACATTTTCAAGTAGCTCAATAACACATACACTACAGCATTCTTATAATTTCTTCAATATCTCATATACAACCAGAATCTGATTAGTATTCAAAGCAGATGTGAAAGGAACAAAAATGAAGAGAGCTAGACACTAGATGTGCGTGCGTAAGCAGAACAGCAATTAAAAATGTCAAAACATTCCCCATCGAATACTGGCTACAATAACAAATTTCTTTCAAAATATTTAAATCTCTACACTCTTAGCTTAAACAAAAAACAAAATGGGAGAATTACATAAAGGTCCCAAATAAAGAAAATACATCACCCACATGTATCAGTCACTTGTAAATAGAAAAGTTTGACATGCAAATGAGACTGAGGAAATAGTTAATTTCCTTATTTAGGACATGTTTGTGATTTTCCCCAAAAAAAAAAAAATCATATTTCAGTGCCTGTCATTAACTTTCTCACCTGATTGACTTTTCAATTCTTCAACAGCTTTTAACTTCTCTTTTGTTTTTTGCAGCTCAGTTTGTAATGCTTCAATGGTTTGTTTGGCCTCATTATCTACAGTAAGAGTATTCACCATTCGCAGAACTTTCGTATTTGCAGCTGAAAAATCACCGTGACCCAACTATAAAAGGAAAAGCAAAATGCAATTCGTTAAATAGTAGGATGAATATTAAAAGCTGGACAACTTTAAAAAAGAACTGTTTTAGCAGGTTCCAGCACGTTATGGGAAGCATTGACAAGTGACAAAATAATTATTGTTCAGCATTTCCCCATACTTCACAAAGACATAAGCCTCATCTTGCAAACTACGTGATACAGATGTACCCTTCCAATGTCTATCTGTTATTTACATGATAAAAATATAATCCCTAGCACTGACAGTAGCAGCATAAATTCCCAATAAATGCCGCAACCTCCAATGAAGCCCCAATTTGGTCAGAGAAAGAAACATTTGCATCATACTCCGTATATGGGTCAATACATGACAGAAAAATATGAAAAGACATATACAGGATATGATCATTAAGGAAAAAACCAAAATAACCTTAAGTTCATGTTCGACACATATGAAACAACGTCCAATAACAAATAAATCCATGCATGCAGAAGTGTACTGAACACCTACCTTTGCCTCTAATAGAGCAATCTCTGAACGAAGCCGATCACTCTCCCTCTCCAATGACTTTATTCTTCTAGCTTCACTATTTAACTTCTCATTAAGCAACTTTATTTCCTCATGTTGACGATTATTAACTGCCCTCTGTTCTAGTAAAGTGCTTTCTAGCTCCTTTATGCAGCTATCTCTTTTTGCAAGAGAAGATTCAAGGTCCTGCGTGCAAAAATCAATCAAACAAATGGCAAACAAAGAAACATTGAGAATGATAACAACAAGGGATGAAATGCAACCTGAACAAGATTAGAACTTGCCAGTACATCCCCAGCTTTGTCACTCTTCAAACTAGCCGCATTTCTTAATTTATCTCTTTCCTCAGTAACAATAGCAAGCTGCAGTTCAAAATAAATATTATAAAAAGCATGCAACTGAAACTGTTGGCAGACAATAGACTACAGATGTCAGAACAGATGCAATGCAATTACACTCATCATCAACAACAAGCATTATCTCATTAGATGGAATCAGTGACTCAGATCGCACGGCACTATTGTGCTCTACCAACAACCAAACACAACACCAAGCAACAAATATCTACTATTTTACCAGATGCCCTGATAAAAAACTCTTCCCGTAACATACTTAACAATTTGATTGAGCGATTGATTCCTGAACTTCAAATCTCATTCATAGCAACATATGGTACATATAGAGTGAGAAAACATAGATTTCATAATTAGATAATTACCATTATTTAAGATTAAGCATTATCAATAAAGACATTTGAACCTAATTAGGATAAGTTCTTATTTCAGTTGCATATAATTGGAACTTCATTCAACTTAAGGTATCACTAGAGACAATGAGAAAATATTTATTTTTCTTCCAAAAATCAAACATTCTTTTATACTCGCAAATATCCAAAATCCAAGCTTACATCACCTAGAACTGATATATAAAGTTACATCTTAGCAAAAGGCCAAAAGACAAGGTTGGCGGAGGCTTTCATCAGGTCCTATAGTTTTTTATATGGTCATCATATTGATTAATAATTTTCTGGTTTGGTTTCCAGTTGGAAAATAAAATCTATGCAACTTGTTACATTACACATTAAGAGAGATCAATAAGCAATGAATTTTGGAAGTTTTAACAAGCCATGAAGTATTTTGCTTGGAATTTCATGTGATGAAATTTCATTCCGGTCATTTGGTATGCTAATTCTAAATAAATATTTACTTAGTTCTTTTATGTTATTTATTATTGTAAAATGTATTTGGCAATTCGTTACTTGATGTGGTATATTGTTCCTGTTAAGCAAATGGCAACATTGAGCATGCTATGTACAACAAATTCAACTCTATATAATATGTGTGGGCCTGTGGGGCTCTCGATGCAGATCACAGATTCCTGTTTCGCATTTCTGTTAGCATTTTTACTTCTAGCTCATCCTCCTTCTGCTGGCATCTAAATCCTGGATTAACCATTAAACTCACGCTTTTAACTGCCCTCATATAACTGTAACTTCCGGACTCTTTGCTTCCACCTAAACATCATTCTACCCATACATCTTTGGACCTTGCCAAGCTGTCTCCCACCAACAATGCTTCAATCATTCAACATTCACATGTTCTAGAGCAGCCTCACCATCTTGGAGAATAGCAGATAATGAACATGAGAATTCTAACAATTTGAGAACAAAATTGATACAAGATAAAGCATCTAAAGCATGAGTCCAGCAATTATTATCATGCTGTACCAACTGTTCAATGAAACACTGACCGTCAATTCACTCTGTTTAATCTCTGATTTCAATAATTCTGCTTTCTCTTTGGCCAACGCAGCCTCAGTTTCAGCACTTTGCTTACCAATCACTGCAGCATCCAGTGTCACCTCCAGTTGTTTCAAACGGGCATTTCCTTCACCCTCCTTCCTTGTGCTATCAAGGATTTCTCTGCATTGATAAAGTACCAAGGTCAAAAAACAGAATGTGCTTGCTTAATATGTAAATCTAAAAATATCATTGCAAGGAGCTCCTGCCCAAGTCTTGCTGATATCCAGCACATCATCATCCACGCTCATACCAACATACATTAGCAGGTATTGCAAATAATGTTTTAGTCTGACATAATAACAAGTCTTAGGGATCAACATCCATTAATACTTTTCTTGGGACAAAACCATGAATTGTCTGTGAGCATGTGGGTGTGGGTGTGCATGTGTGCGCGTGTGGGTGTGGGTATGTTCACGCAATGTCTGCCGCAATTCTGGTTTCATCTTCTCTGCATCCTCTCACAAACAAAT